>NW_009649460.1:2073714-2148769 GCF_000708025.1 Charadrius vociferus | reverse complement strand
AGGGGAGGGCCGCGCGCTCTCCCCGCCGCCGCCGCCAGTTTTTCCTCAGGGCTTGGCCCGTGTCCGCGGCGGAGAACCGAGTTGTCCCGGTCCCCGAAGTGTCGTGTTAACCGTACCCGGGAATTCTTAAATCGCGGCTCCGAAACACCAACCCCCCCCGCAGTGGGCCGACGCGCCCATCAAAATGAACCCGCTTAAAGGTGGTGTTCGTTTGAGAAGTTACGAGGCTGGGGATGATAAGCAGAAAAACAAATGCCAGGCAGCGTCCCGGGTGTGAAATTGAAACGTTGAGGGTGCCCTATAAAAGTGGCTGAGGTAGCGTTTGACGACCTGTACACGCCGTCTGTCGGGAACCAGCGCATAACTCTGCTTTTAAACGTCTCCGCAACTGTCCACAACCAGCCTGACAGATCGGGAGCAGACCTGGGGGGGTCTCCACAAAGGGGGGAAAAAGACTAGCAAAAACCCACATGAGACTCAAAGGCTGAATGTGCTTAAAACTACTAACTTTTACCTTTGATTCTTCTATGCTGCCATTTAAAACTTTTTCACCCCCACGATGCTGAAGACCATCTCGGTGCATGCATTGGTGACAATGTATTTAAAGCTGGATTTTAATATGTGCATCCTCACCCATTTCCAGGCCTCTGAGTGCAGTGGCAGAGATGTGGTCACAGCTCCTCAGGTGGTGAGCGTTTTCACAGGGGAAGGAAGGGGAGAAAAAAATCCCCAAAACCGTTCTCTACCCTCAGTGGATATAGGTTTCTAGTATCATCTAGATGCTGAGATACCAGCTGAGTGGGGTCCCTCCACCCCCCTCAAGCTGCAGTTGTATGTGTTGAGGCTATTTGAGTGCCCTCAGAGCTGACACAAAAGCACCTTTCCTGCTTGGAAATAGCAGGGATAGTAGAAGAAAACAAAGAATTTTCTCATTCGGTCCTTTGTTTTTGTAACGTTTCCTCTGTTTCTGCTTACCTGGTCTGCACAATTAAGACAAGTGCACACATAATCCTGTTTCTCTTAACGTGTGTCAGGTTGCCCAAACACCGCTTTCGGAAAGTGCAGATTTTGAAAAGAGCAGCTCTTCCTTTCCAATCTAATTTTTAGTTTCTTATTGTATATATGTTCAGTATCCCTGTCTAAGATCTTGAAGGAAAGAAGCAAGGTGTCCATTGTTAAGGAATGGGAAATGTATAGTGATGGCCCATGCATCATTGATTTTACAGTTACATTTAAATACTTTATTAAGGAAGGCAATTGAAAATAAAGAAATCTCTGAAAATAAATATCTCACAGATTAACTATTTTGTTAAGCACTTTTTGCTTATGTTTTTGTGCAAATATTGATTAAAAATTCCTGTTGTTTCAGTAACAAGAAACCAGATTCAGAAACCAGTGCTGCAAAGAAAAAAGTTAACAAGGGAAAGGAAGGTTCTGAAAATTCAGATTTGGAAAAAACTCCGCCCCCATCACCTCATCCTGAAGATGAAGATGACCCAGGTGTTCAGGTAATGCTATCTTTCAAGTTCAGTGTAGCCTTTGTCAATTTAAATGCGTAACACGGTAGTTCTGACAGTTTTTCTTAAAGAGATGCAGGTATTTGGGTCATTTTCTATGTTGTTTAGAATGACATACCAAGAAGGTGAGAACTGGAAATCACCGTGGTGAATATTTTACTAAAACAAGTATTCCTCATTGTAATTTAGCTTTACGGTCTTGTTACCTGCAGACATGTGTAGAGTGCTGCTGAGTTTTCACATGGTCTCTTCCATCACTGGTGCAGTTATGGTGCTAAATTTCTGCTTTGTGGACTTAATGCACCATTATGAGGTCTTGCTTATAAGCCTTGTATTTCTTCTTGTATTGACTTTGCAAACCTTCTGAAATCAGGAGTAAGACATGACAAAGCAGGGTGTCAGAAATGTACGTGGCAGGTACTTGTAACTACACTGCTTTAATGGATGAAGGGCCTTTTTGTAGGACTGGCAGTCATTGGCTAACATTGATAATTTCTCTTGACCACTGTACACCTCTCACTTTCTGTCCAAACTTTACTTCATGTAAAGAAAATCCAGAAATAGAAATGGCATGTGATGACTTTTGGGTGCTCTGTCATTAACCATGTTAAGAAGTGGTCAGTTCCTAGCTTGCTTCTGCTGGCAGTGTTCATAGTGGGCATTAAAAATAAGAAATCCCCTCATGAGAAGGGGTAGAGGCAAAATGTGATGGAGGAAGCATGAGACTCCTTAATAGTCACGCTAGTATTACTGAAATCCATTGCATTCGTCTGTTGCATACCAGGTTGTGAATGTGTTGCTTCTAGCTATGAGACAATTTGAGACTAATGATCTCTCGAGAACGGTCAAAGCAGCCTTGTGAGAAGGTTGGCAAGCAGTGGTGTCCTAACACAAACACGGATTATACCTCCTGTTTTACTATTTTCCAGAAGCATGTAGAGTATAAGGAAATGTGAGCAATCTAGCATATTCTAGTTAAGAACAAAAGCATCAACAAAAAAGAGTGTTATTTGTGATTCGTGCAAGCCATGTATTCTGAATTAGAAAAGCTGAGATACATCATGCAAATGTTAAAATGTATGAAGAATGATTTTTCTATCATGTGCCACAAGTCTCTCTCAGCCTGATCAATGGTGCTGACTAAAGATGAAGAAGAAACTGTTGGATCTGATGGGGTTTGGGGGTTAATTTGCAGATCATTATATACTGTTTATAGTTCAATATATATGCATGTTTTTCTTGTTTTCAGTGTAGTGGAACAAAACTTTCTCTCTGTGAAACTCAATTGGATGATAAACTTTACATTTGAAATATTTTTTTTCTTTTTGTAATTACAAGTGTTAGGGTATTTGCATCACTTTTTAATTAAATGTTAATAAAGTGTTTCAGGTAGCTTTTGCTTTCGTAATACTTTCTTGTGCTTTGCATGTTACACTGCACCCACACTTCTTTGCATAAACTTTGGGAAGGGTTACAACTATATACTCTAGGACAGCTAGAGTTAATAAACTTGTTATGCATTTCCTAACTGAGATCAATGTTATGCAGTTGTCTAAACCATTGTTGCATTCTTTGTGTTAAATACTGAGTCTTCTGTAACAATATTGTGCAGTGATGCACAAAGTGATGTACTGTTGTCTTTAGAGAGGAACAATACTTACTTTAGTGTGTTGCTATACAGACTTTTTATATTCCATTATCAAGCCTATTACTCACCTTTCTACCTATAGATCAGTTAATGAGTAAAAGACAATCTGATGCAGGTAGATGTATGCATAGTTTCTGACAACAATCCATAACAATTGCAAAGATTCATGTGAACGTTAGAGAAAACAGGAAGCTAACCAAGTAAATAAAAATCAAATAGAGGATTACCATTACGTTTTGGGCATCCTCTCTATTAGGGAAATGGAAGAAGAGATTTTTGGCACCAAAAATAATGGTAAGACTTAACTATCAAGCCAAAAGAAAATTGATGTTCTCCCATCAGTGATTATGGAAATGAAGGTGCAACTTTGCCAAGTGATACCTATTTTCAAGTATAAAAATATTGTTATGGATTTTTGGGAACCTCCATAAGTTGCTATGTTAAAGGTAGATGCTACATCACCATTGTTTAAAAGGGTGATGTAAACTTAACCTTAGCTCAAAAATTTCATTTTCGGTTAAAGAATTTCTAATTTTGTGAAGTGTATCAGATATTTGTGCTTAAAAAGTATGATCAACTATCTAAAAGTAAATATTTGACTTTGCGTACATTGAGAGACCTGGGTGCGTAGATCTGTTAAACAAGCTACATAAGTATTTGCACATACTGGGGAAAGATGTGTGTTAAGCTGAGAAAGATGTAAAAATAAGTTGTATGTCAGTTCATAAAGATGGTTTTTTAACAGTTGATATTCGACAACTTTTTTTTTTAATGTATACATCAGTCCATTGAGGTATTTAATGCTCAGTTGACAGTTTCCTTCAACAGCATATGCTCTCAGCTTTTCAAAATTTATAACTTGATGCAGATTATCTGGGAATTTGAATTTTATTGTTGCAGAAAATGGTGTCTGCCACTGAGCGTCAAGTTGCAAATTCTGTCAAATGCATGCTTGTGTATTTTACAGATTGTTTTCTGCAGTTGCTCTGAAGCTTTTTCTCACCCTCGAGATGAGGGTATGGGGACACAGAAACCATGTTTTCAGTTTGGGGTGGTTTCAAGTTTTTCATTCTCCTCTTTTAGTTTGGGGTCTTTTCCCACGCTGTGCTGCAGGATGTCTTTCTGAACAGTGCTGGGTCAGTGGAGTGAGGAAATTGTATTTCATTGTATTTTCCCTCCAAGATAATCTGGGTACAACTGGGTGGATGGGGGAGTGCAAGAAAGTGTGTTGTCACTGCTTAGCAACACTGTGGGCCATGCTGCGGAAAGGTGGTGTTTGGTTCCTGCATTGGCCATCTGTCAAAGTTTGTCATAGATGTGAATTGAGAGGTGCAACTCCTTGGTTTTTAATTGCGTTCTGAGATAGGCTTTCCAATTTTCTAATGTGGTTTTAGTCATGCTAAAAAAGAAAAAAATAAAATGCCACTTTCAAACTCAGAACAAGCATGAAGTTAATTTTATTTTTTTTTTATACAAAATTCAAGAGCAGCTGACAGGCAGGAATTCAGAATAGTAGTGTCTTGATTCCACTGTTTCTACCAGGGTGCTGTACAAATAGCATTCACTACACACTAGTGTATTTGAGAAACACAAAGAAGTTTTCTCAGTTACTCTGCTGCTTGTTGGTTTTGTCTCTCAAGAAAACTATCAATTCTTTCTATTTAGAAGCGACGCTCCAGCAGGCAGGTGAAGAGGAAGCGTTATACAGAAGACCTGGAGTTCAAGATTTCAGATGAGGAGGCTGATGATGCTGATGCTGCTGGAAGAGACTCTCCTTCAAATACTTCTCAGTCAGAGCAACAGGTCAGATGGGAACAGACTGGAAAGGTGGCTGTAACTGTGACATTCGAAGTTAAAATACAGGCCCTTTTCCTGAATGATATTCATCCATGGTTGGCACAGTGTGCTAGCTTTTTAACTTCTTAAAGAATATGTATTAATTCATGACTTTGTTTACAAGCTGATGGCATGCAATTTGACACAGTTCTTTGAAATTAATGGTCTCTACCTAAAGGAAACCTAAACTGGACTGCTAGGAGTCTTGAATTTACTTCTGTGAATTCAGTGGTCTGGCTTCTGTGACTTTAATAAACCACTCAAGCTTGTCCCCTGCTGCTAGGCACCATAAGAACCCCTTTATGAAATTACTGCCTTGTAGTACCCAGCAGGGTACACTTTATTCTCTGTGCAATGTAAATGATGGATAAAATAGTTTGAATAAGATGAGGGGTAATAATGTAGGAATGACTGTTGTAGCAATCTCATTGTTTTGTAGTGCTTTTTCAAAGAACTACTTCACTTAACTAACTGATGACCTATTGGAGAATATATGCATGTTCTTTGGTATTTCATTTGGCAATTTGTTAAGCCCTGTGAAATATTGTATGTGATCTCCATTGTTAATTGTGTCTTATCAGAAGGAGAATTTGGTAGGTTTGCCTGCAGTTGTAACAGTGAATTAGTGTAATAGAGAATCACAGCCAATTTTGATAGCTATCGTGTGGATGCTTACGCAGCCAGCTCAAGTTTTTGAATATATTCTGATATTTAGACTGTATGGTGCTGAAAGCATGTGTTATTTTAGGAGAGGTGAACTGCCTATGTGGTTATATCTGTGTTTGTGCATGTCAGCCTTACTGAGAGAACAGGAGTTGTGTTAGCTCTTAAAAATGGGCTTAAACAGGTATCCTTCAATCCTTTATTATGATATTAATTCTATTTGAATCCTCTCAGTTCTCATGCTAGGGGTAAAAAGTCCCTCCTGTGTATTAAACTCCTGTTGCAAAAAAAATTATTTGAAGTTTTTCTAATGAAGGAAGTCTTTAAATAACAAAGATGCACTCCCGTAACTCTTGTATGGTATTTATGATGTAGGAATCTGCTGATGCTGAAGGTCCTGTTGTGGAGAAAATCATGAGTAGCCGTTCAGTCAAGAAAAAGGTAAAACAAAACTAAACCCCTTCCCCCCCATAATCTTAAACAGGCTAAGCATATTTCTGCGGAAGCCCTTATTAAATTCTTAAAATACCTTAGATACTCCAAATTAAAAAACTGTTTTATTGAACAGCGGATGTTCCCTGAAAGTGTCTTAAATGGTATTTGCCGTGCTTTTGGATAGACATACACAAAACAGATCAGTTGTATAGTCTTCTACTCTTTTCTTGTGTTTGTTCAGCTGAGAACTTTTATTTTTGCAAATACATACTTACCTGGGTGAAATCTGTGGTGCTCTTCACTTCAGAGTGATGTTTCAGGGGAGTTTGAGGAGTGAGAGAACTCTCCATCATCCTAAGGTTCTGCCTTTTCGAGCAAAGAAAAATCCTTCCCTGCAATTTTTGCATCTTTTGATAGTGGTTGTGCTTAGCAGCTAAACCAGCTTTACATGCAATCAAGAATGTTATGTATACAGGTGGTTAATATCTTCCTTGTCACTATGCTAAGACTGTGAAAAAATACTCTCTTTAGTTAAGTGTGGTTCTCTTTAAATTCTGCCCTGGTTGCTAGTTATGTTCTTATTTTGCTTACATATTCTTCTAGTCTGCTTCACAACTTGATTGACCTTTGCACTTCCAAACTATTAAACTCTGAGTAGGAAGTAGAAAAAACTTGTTCCGGAAAGGGCATTATTATATTTTACAGACTCTATTGTGTAGCTAGTTCTTTGACTTGTACTGCAGTTGGGCAGAAAACTGTCTGATTAATATATAGATATGGTAATTGTGTTGATCTTACTTAACCAGAAATATTTATTTTCCTCAAAGTGTTAATTTTCAAAATGGTGGAGGGAAAGTTGCCTTTATTCATGGATATTTTTTGTATATATATATATATAGTGGCTTTTGTTTTGGGGGAGGGATTATTTTTTTATTTTATTTTATTACTACTATCCTAACATCATTAACAGCTTTGTAAACCTAAATTCATGCAATGTCATGACTGGCTGTGACTGAATTTGACCTGTTTCTGCAGCTTTCATAGCACAAAACCTCTAGGGCTTTTTTTTGAAGTCTAGAGCTATATTTTGTATTTGAAACCATAGGCTTATTTTTCGGATAAACTTTAAGTAATATAAACTCAGTAATTAGTTGTCCTGATGGTCTACTAGGCAGGAGAGGAGAATGTGGTCTTTTCGTAAATGTCTTTACATTGGAAGCTGTTTTTCACCAATTATTCTTCTCTTCTTCGTCTCCCCTGCAAACAAAGGTGTGATTACTCATGGGGAGTGTGTATTTTGCTGCAGTTTGTGGGAAGTGGTTGGTCTGCTGCCTGCATGTCTTTGATTGCAAGCTCTGCTGGAGGCAAGCTCTATTTTGAGCTCTTTCTTTAATGTTTTTTATGGATTGTATTTGCAGGTTTGAGGGGTCTCTTCTTTCCCCGCTCTTCTCCCCAACCCTCCTCTCCAAAATCCAAAAAAAAAAAGAAAAAAGGATTTCAGAATGTTAATATTTAACATCTAAAGTATCCAACTGTGCTTTTATTAAAGGTCTTTTACTCTCTTACTAACGTCATCAAAACCCTGGTTGTTAGATTACTAATCAAAGTAAAATTGCTGCGATCAGGACCAGTGCATAAAATAAACATGAGGAAAGGCTTCACTAGGAAACCTTTCAGTGGATTAGGTTGTAACAAAGATGTTGCATTGAAGTAAAGGATATTAGATAATGAATATGCTTTTGGAACAGTATTCTTATCATAAAGTTATGCTGGTTTTCTCAAAAATAGCCTTAGTCTAGTTTTGGAGTTACCAGATATGATGCAGCACTGTACTTGCAACCATTTTTGAAATGTGCAGAATAAAAGGTAGAAATTACTTTAGTTCATGCTTGGGAGTATAAAAGACAGTGTTTTTCCCTGTTGTTCTTAACATGGAATTTTGAATTCTGTTGAATACCCTTCCCTTTTGCAGAAAGCGTTAAGTACATGTATTGCTCTCTTTCCAAACCATCGTGGTCCTTATATCTTCAGTTTGTACGTGGAAAGTTTTCATTTTTCTAATTACTTTCTGGGCTAGCTTTAGTCCCCTTTGAATTTCTGCTCCTTAACTTTGAAAAGGAATGACTAGAACTAAATATGCTATTCAGCACAAATAGCACATAGTATGGAAAGATGTGGAGTCTGTAGAACATTATACCTGCATGTTACACATCTGAATTTCTCTTTTTGCCTACCAATACATGGTGAGAATTAGATCTAATTGAACTGTGTACAAATGCCTAAATCTCTTCCGCAAATGGATTAGTTTACAATCTAGTGCTGTGTGTCAGTCCAGGTGATTGTTTTTTATGTGCTGCTTTGCATCTGTTGTTAATGTGCTCTGTCTGCTCTTTTCCTAGCAGTTTATATTTCTGGGTATTGTTTTTTAAGCTCACTCTTGTCTCTACAACTGAGTGGCTTGCTAAAATAACGTCTGTGTTAGCAGGTATTACTGTATCACTTCTGCGGCAATGGCAGTGCAAGATTGTGTGCTAAGTATTTGCTTGAAGGAAGGGATCATTTATTTCTTCAATTATCTGCAGAGACTGTGGATCGGATTGTCAATTACAGTTGCACCTGTGCAATGATAATTTGAAGTGTCCTGTGTTGCCCAAGTCTGCCATGTGCTATTTTAGGATGTCTGTGTAATCAGTTTTGGGGAGAATTTTGCATAAATGTGCTATCTCACCTTTTTACCTGGTTAATGTAAATGTACATATAGTGGGGGTTGGATAGTGACGTCAAAGGCATTAACTTCTGTCTCGTATATCCTAAACTAATCTATTGTTACACCCTACTTGAGTGCTGGTGATTGTAACTTGATTAGATTTTTTTTTTTTTTTTTGCCTTAAGCATGAATGCTGGAGTAAGATTTTTAGAAGATTAAAAGATGCACACTCATAGGATGTATAACATAGACCAGTTATTACCTATTAAACAATACAAAATTACACTTTACTCATGAGAGTTACAGGATTTATCAAGATTTACGTTGTAAATTATTGTTCTTAGGTTGGCAGTTTACAGAAAATATACTTGACTGAAATGCTGTTGAGGGAAGTTAAATTGGCTTATATGAAACCTTTATTCAAAGGTGTTTAACCATGTTGTCATTGTAAGATTGATGTATCTCAAAGGATTCTGGTTTGAAACTAATCAAGGAGACTTGGCCAAAATGCATTCCAGAAAATAATAATAAAAAAAAAAGTCTTAAAATTAGGGATAACTTCTTAAAGACTGATTTTTGTGTCAGGGTATTGAATGGATTCAGATAATGGGATCTCCATTTTTTAATACTTTTTTAAATACAGTGTTGATCTCCTAAATATGAGCACCTTCTTGAGAAATACTCCCTTTTAAATTTTTCGTTTAAAATAGAATATCTTGATCATCTTCCAATTCCTTCCTTTGACAGTATCTTTGTAAGTGACGGAGAAGCTTCTGGCCTGTGTTTAGTGTTAGGGAATAGGTTTTTTTTCTTCAACAGAGGATTCGAGAAGATCAAGAAGTAGCACCAGGAATACCTTATCATCTTCCATTTCTTCAGGGAGAACTAAGTGGAAGCTGGTATTGCTCCTCTGTCTAGAAAGGAACACAGACTGTACTGGAGTGATATAAGCACTAAAATGATAAAATCCCTTGCTAGCCTGGAAGAGAAGAAATACTACGTTAATCAGGGATTAGGAATGCATTAACTTTTTCTTTACTGTGCTAGAACAGAGTTTAATGCAACTGATACTGTTGTTCTTTAATTGCACTGCTATGGAAGTAATGTCTAGCCAGCAACTTTTCTTTTGAGAGAGAATTTGGAAGATGATAATTCATCCTCTAGCTTTAGAGTAGTCTCTCTTTTATATTTTTTTCTGTCTTTTTATATGTGCATACGTAGGTATATACAAAAATGATTGAGGATGTTGACTTATACAGGAGTCAACAGTTTTGGCTGTTTAGCGCTACATACAATATTTATTACAGATGTTGTTGTCCCTGATGAAGTGTGTAAACCAGAAAATCCTCTTCTATTTAAAATTGTTCCAAAGTTCATTAGTAAACACAAACCGTTAATGTTGTGACATAAACTGAATTCTAAGCGTGTGCCTGGTGCACTGTCCTTAGTTTGTCCTATGGCTGGGTTCAGGAGTAATTCAACAAAGTATTACATGCCATATGTTATGCAATACTTTGGCACTAGGGATGAGTTAAGGGTAGTCTCAACCCTTAGCACTGAATGCCCTTGGTTTTGCTGGTTTATATCACAACTTTAACCTTGCTTTAAATGTAGTTTTTGGGTGTTAATTTAATTTGGCTGCTCTGTATGTGAGACATCTTGCCTGAGTGAATTTAATTGCACCATTGAGTAAAACTAAAGCCATGAACACTGATGCACTAAAACTCTAGTAGAGGTATAAGGTTTAGTTTTATATGGCTTCTTGTTTGGAGTTATTAACTATATGGAGGAATAAACCCCCTTTAAAACTCTTTTTTAAAACATTACAAAACCCACAATGTAAAGTTGCCATGAGCCAGCCAAAAATAATACATATGGCATTCAGGAGTGCAGTTGCTAATTGGCTGCTGCCTGAGAAAATGGTACACTTGGCTTCTACTTAACACTGTGGGTTTGGCGGAAAGCCAGATTTGGGGTGAGGTTGTGAATGAAGCTGCATGTGGTTAGGGAGGAGTTCAAATGATTCATGTCTTGGAAATTGTAGTAAGCAGTGGAGTATGTACTTGGGTAAGCTGCTGGAGGAAACTCCTCACCCGTGTCCTCCCCCCACTAACGCTTTCCTACACCTCCACTTGTCTATCTATGTGGGGACAGTATTCTGTATTTTGGTTAGTTTTAATCATTAACTAAATTGGGCTGTTTAGTGGTTTCATTCACATTTCAACAATTCTTGTCTTATAGATGGAGAACGGAGAGGAGGTAGAAATAGAGGAATTCTATGTAAAGTACAAAAACTTGTAAGTAAAGTTACAGGTTTGATTACTATCTTCAAGTTCACGTAATTTCCAAATAGTTTTTAAAAACTGGTTTTGTAAATGATATAACTGTTACTAAGCAACTTTTAAAATTTCTAATGTTTAATCCAAAACAGTGGCAAATAAACAGGGAAATACCTTGCATTGGTGGTAGTGGGTTTGATAGCATCATCTTAATTTGTGTTCTCTCCAAAATGAAATCCACAGGTAAAATTGTTCTGCTATTAAAAACTTTAATCTAAGGTTCGTTATGCATGCAGATTCATGAGCACATACCTATGTAGCTGTGTAGATCTAACTGGAACAATAGAGTAACAGGCCTGCAAAGTACTAAAAAATAACCCTTAACATTGTTTTTAAAACAAGGTTGGTGTTCAACAAAATGTCTAAGATAACAAACAAGATGGCTTCCATTATCCAGCGGGTAGCTGCCTCTCTGTAAGCCTGATGTAATAGTGGTGAGAGCAGCACGTTGTTTCACTTCTTGTGTCTGAAACTGCAGTGCAATCAGTATTTAAAATATGGTACCTCACAGCTGGATAAGTTCACTTTTCTTTTAGAAAATAGCCTATCTTGTTTAATTTTAGCAAATTTTCCATCTGAGAGAGAAATTCACTTAAAGTGAGTTTCTTGGCAGCTAACTGCAGATAGTAGACTTCATTCAGTGTGCTGCTACCTTTGTACCTTTTGCACTGTATTGATTATTGCATGATGTTTAATAGCTTAATTATGCTTTGTTTAGTTTTATTACATTGGCATGTAATTTTTCTATTAACATGTCTTAGACTTCTTAATAATATAACTTTCGACAGACTCTAAATTTATAAAGTGGGACTAGTAGTTTTGGCAGAGATGCTGTTCTTTACTTTGTGTTTTCTTAAAGATGAATTATTACCATGGAACTGCATTTACAAGGGTTTTTCTTTTCTGTCTGTTAAAATTTCAGTTGACTCATGCAACTTTTAATTAGAATGCTGTTTTCTCAAAAACTGGTGTATAGCATGTTAGTATTTGAAATATTTGCTAGAGTATGGTGTTAGATAGTGATATTTATGGTAAATGTCTTGTATAGTAACTATGTTTTAAGTATGCCCAATAAAAATCATCATAGCTTCGTGCCAAACACTAAACGTATGGGGTATGTATTTAAATTTTGAATGAGAGTTATTTTTATTTACTGACAAGTTTCTCTATCACTAAGTGTAATTACTTCCAGTAAAGACAATTTGTTAATAACTTGTATGATGAAGATGATCACGTCCAGTTTTCCAAGCATGGCAATACAATGTGCTGGAAGGAACTAGTTATAATAGCGGGATACATGGAAGCATAGTTTTGAGTAAGATTTTCTGTTTCATTTTCTAGTTCTTACCTTCATTGTCAGTGGGCATCTGTGGAAGAGCTGGACAAAGACAAGAGAATTCAGCAGAAGATTAAGCGGTTTAAGGCAAAACAGGGCCAGAACAAATTCCTTTCAGAAGTACGATTTGTTTGTTTCTTTCTTTTAGGTATTTAAGGAATATTCTTGGGAATTCTTGTTCTGTATATAAGCAGAAGATTTTGAAGAACTGTGTGATATGTCAGTAGAATTTATTCTGGTATAAAGTATAACCACACCTGATCGAAGTCTTGCAAGTTTGTGAAACTCAAGTGATCTATCCTGACTTTATACTTTTTACTATAGGTTGTTTTTTTTTCCTTAAAGTGAATGGTTAGTTGTTTGTATTGTAAGTATGACTCTTAGTGAATCAGTACCAGGGTTCTTTTCTCAGGATCTGATTATGCCAGAAAAATGCATCACATTCTTGTGTGTTATGGACTGCTGCTCACTAGGGATTCTAAGCTTTCTATCATCAATTTAATTTCACTTAGACCTGTAAGCAGTAGTGTGCAGGGGTCCTGTCTATAGAAGACCAGATCTGCTGATTTGTGTCTCTGAAAGCTTACCTTTCAGTAAAATGCTGTCTTTTGAGGGGAAAAAAAAAGGTTCATGTTAGATATTATTTATTTATTTATATTTATTTTTACTCTATAGTTCAAGCTAAACAAAACCTGTTGCAAATTGAGAACTTCCATAAAGTCAGTATGGATTTTTCATTAAGTGCATCTGATTGATAATATTTTGATAAAATTTACAGGAATTGGTGGAGGGGAGGACTTGATGTGTTGTGCTTCTAGGAGAGTATAGAACATCTGTGAGTGCTATGTCAGAGCATCCAAAACGCTTTGAGATGATTATAAAATAGGATGGCACATGTAAAGAATTAGCTGCATCATACAATACTAATGCCTAAGGAACTAGATAAAATTAACGTTCAAGATTCCGTATATTTGGGTTTTTGAAGAAGTTAATAAATACGTAATTTGGAATAACAGTTGGTACAGTATATAATGTCATTAAGGAGCAGCATTCTAAAATTTAGTATATGTTCTAAGTGAAGATGGCTGGAGTTCCTGCTTTCTAAATATTTCCTTTTTAAAATCTGTTTCCAAGTGGGTCACAAGTTATTGTAAGTACTTGGAATTTGTTCTTGTTCTAGAAAGAGCTATCAAAATATATAGTCTTTAGTCCTTTTGTCTACCTTTTCTATTGGAGAGGATCTTAAAAGTATAAAATGAAACACAACATTTTAGTACACAAGAGAATCCTGTAAGCTGTTGAAGGCATAAGAAAGAACATAACAAATTGTGATTTTTGGTGAAACTGTATGCGTGCAGTGTTTTTTCTCTGTTTTTGAAATAATAATCTTTGAATCTTGCTTATAAAGCAGTTAGACAATTCCTGTAGTTAAAATAATCCAAAGGCACTTAGTGTACAAGGCTCTAATTTCTTTATTGCAAGCTGTAGTTTTCAAGAATGCTAAATGCATTGCATGCCATAAGCCTTTTCGATTGCTCATTAGTGAATTGTAATTTCACACTTCATTTAAAATATTCTTAAACATTCTCTCACAGTAAAAGGTTTCACACAGTAATTAAGAGGCCCAGTTAACAAAGTCTGAGAAGTCTGATTCCCTCACGGGGGACGATCTTGCTGAATTGTAGCATTTCAATTAACATGTTGAAGTTTGCCAAATATAAATTCTGTGTCACCGTGACCCAAAATATTATTGCATGGTGAAATATATAATAATTTTTCCTCTCAGGAAGGGCTAATAGAGATGTCTTTTATATTTTTGCCTCTTTCCTTGAGCAGATTGATGATGAGCTTTTTAATCCAGATTATGTGGAAGTTGATCGAATCCTGGATTTTTCACGTAGCACAGATGATAATGGAGAGGTAAGCAAAAGTTTTAGTGCATTTGTAGTCATATAGACTCTGTGTTTAGAATTTCTTGTTTAGAAATGTGGATGTATTAAACACTTCAGAAGCTACTAGCGTATTAGTAATGCTGTAGAAATATGATGTCCCTGCAGGTAATACAGAATTTAATTAAAAATGACAAGAATTTTAGGTAAATGTCATAATAGTTTAGACATTATTTAGACTATGTCGCAGAAGAGGTCCTGAATTCACTGTTCTTACTCTTTAATGGCTTGTTCTGCAGAACGAGATCACTTTGTCTTCCAGGAGACTCCCTTTTGGTCTTGGGGAGAATAGAAAGTTTCACTGACAGTGTCATTCTATTCGTGAATGGCGGTGTTTGGGTTGCCTGCTGGGAAATTTTTGATAACACTGACAAGAAAAAGAGTTGACTGTTAAAGGATAGAAATTGTAACAGTCGGAAAAGAAATACTGTTTTACTTATAAATTTGAATTTAACCCTAGTGATTTCAAATGTAGTAGTGTGCTCGTTTTGGTGCTAAGCCTGCATTCCCCGCGTTCTAATCTTACTTAGGTTGTCAAGGTGTCAGCCTGCTCTTTGCTTATGCTTTTGGCTGATTCAGACATTCAGGTCTGGTAAAGCTTTTTGAATTGTATCTAGCCTGCAGATCTGTTAAAAAGTTTACACTCTTACTCTTTTTAAATTGTGATGTAATCTTATTTCTGTCTTAACAAAGCCTGTAACACATTATCTGGTGAAATGGTGTTCGCTTCCTTATGAAGACAGCACTTGGGAGCTCAAGCAAGACATTGACCAAGCTAAGATTGAAGAATTTGAGAAACTGATGTCTAGGGAGCCAGAAATGGAGCGTGTGGTAAGAATTGGCTCCATATAGAGGACTTTATTTGAAAATAGTAAAGTAATGTGGTCTTTCAGAAACCACTAATGGGATTTGCTGTATTTGAAACAGGAGCGACCTCCTGCCGATGACTGGAAGAAATCGGAGAGTTCCAGGGAGTATAAAAACAATAACAAACTCAGGGAATACCAGTTGGAGGGAGTAAACTGGCTTCTTTTCAATTGGTACAACACGTACGTAAAATATTGCTTACTTGCCACATCCTGCTTTGGAAAAGCTTTTATAGTTTACTTGAAACAATAACCTTTTAAAATAACCTTCTAAAGCAAGGCTTTAGAATTATTTACTTGTCTCATTTTTTGCTGCAGAAAACATATACAAACTAATTTTGGGTGGATAATACAATGTTACATAAACCACGCATATTTCAAATAGATTCTTGTGACAAATGCTTTTGTATGTATATGTGTTCACACATACCCCTGCTGCCCCTTCCTCCCCCATGTGAACTTGAGAGGTACATAGAATGGCTATATCCATTCTTATTGGATCACAAATCATAACATTTATTTAAAATACAAAAAGATTATGATGTCTTTTCAGTGTAAACTTGCTGTTCTAGAAATTTGTTTTATTCAGTTTAGTTCCTTACTGATTTTCCATGTTTTATGTTAGGAATAAATCATTCAGGCTGTTCTTATTATTGTTTTCAGACGAAACTGCATTTTAGCAGATGAAATGGGGTTGGGAAAGACTATCCAGTCCATTACGTTTCTCTATGAGATATATTTGAAAGGAATCCATGGTCCTTTCTTGGTTATTGCACCATTGTCCACAATTCCCAACTGGGAAAGGGAGTTCCGCACCTGGACAGAGTTGAATGTGGTTGTCTATCATGGGAGTCAAGCAAGCCGGCGGACCATTCAGTTGTATGAAATGTATTTCAAAGATCCACAGGTAAAAGCTCTTCATGATTTTTCTCTTTTTTGTGTATGCTTTACTGTTATTAATTAATCTAAGCATTGTCTAGGCATCGATTAGTTTTTTAGTACTGATATAGTAGTTTTTAGCTGATAATGAAGGCATATATGTATTAATAAAGAGAGTGCTTTTTAATAGTAGCCAAAAGATCAGCTGGAAATAGAGAGGGACCAAGAGTTACTGAGATGGTGCAACTCTCATCATAGAATCGTAGTATGGTTAGGGTTGGAAGGGACCTTAAAGATCAACTAGTTCCAAGACCCCTACCGTGGCCAGGGACACTTTCCACTAGACCAGGTTGCTCAAAGCGTCATCCAACCTGGCCTTGAACACTTCCAGGGATGGGGCATACACAACTCTGGGCAGCCCGTTTCAGTCTCACCACCCTCAGAGTAAAGAATTTCTTTCTAATTATTTCCTTGTTTCATACGAGGTTTTTATTATTTTGCGTTCCTGATGAGAGCTGGCAGAAAAGATTCCCAATGGAGAAGCTACTTTAATTGGAACTAAGCTTAAAAATCAATCTTTGCCTACCATTCCAGGAAAAGACCAGCTTTCAGATCTCAAACTTGTCGATGCTTGTTTATCAAATTTAATAAGTGAGATATATTTTGAATCTGTGTTATTGCACTCATGTTGAATAGTTTTTATAAGAGAAGGAGAGCGGGTACAGAAAGGTTTGGGGATAAAACCAGAAAATTATTTGGAAAACTGAAGCTATAAAGAGCAACAGATCTCTATGCTTAAATGCATGGCTTTCTCAGAGTAAGTAAACAGGATTGGCGAAAAATAATGTGCATACATCAAATGTTATTGCAAAACAACATAATCCTCCTCACTTAAGAGGAAAAAAAAGAGTTCAACCTGATTTGATGTATTGTGGAGTATTCCTTCCAGCTGAGCTTAAAGAGGTGATAGTGGTGAATTCATATATTTATATTTTCTGTAAAGCATTTGATTTTATGCCACTGGATATTTTGATTAATAAACTAGAATGATATAAAATCAATATGGCACACATTAAGTGGATTTAAAACTGGCTAACTGATATTTCTGGATGTAATTGTAAATGAGAAATGATTTGCATTTCCAGTGTAGTTCTTCAGGGATTGGTTCGCGTACATGAGCTATATAACACTTTTATCAATGACCTGAAAGAAAACATAAAATCATTACTGAGGAAGTTTTCAAATGACACAAAGATGGGGAGAGTGGTAAATAATTAAGACAGTTCATGGATACAGAATAAGCTGTATTACTTAATAAATTGGATCCAAGCTAACAATACTCGGAACAGCTAAATATAGGGCTGTCTGTGGACAAGGAATGGAGATGATTCTTACGGTAGGGAGAGCTTGGTTCTGGGAAGGCTGTAAGACAAATGCAGATCCTTTTGTGTGATGACACACGACCGGTTAAACATGAGTTCATACTGTGAGACTGTGGTTAAAAGGCCTAGTGTAGTGCAAGTGTGTAGGAGGAAAGAAATCTTTATTAAAGAGTAAAAAAGTTACAGCATTCTTCTCTTTGTTGGTAATGTAGCAGGTAGTCCAGTTCTGCCTAGTGCTCACTTTCTGTCCTCAAAAAGAGTGTTGAAAAACTGGAGTCCTTAGAGCAAAGCTGCGAGGGTGGTTGCGAGATAGAAAATATGGTTTTATGGGGAAAGAACTGAGTAAAAACTGTTTTGAAGGTGATGACTGGCACAACTTGACATACCATTAGGGCAAACAGAAATAGGATCACTTACTTAAATATAGTAGAAAAGCACATAGTAATTTATAGTAGTTATAAGTCTGTTTGGCCTAGGAAATAACCATTTTCTCAACAATTTATCAAAGAAAGTTTCAAATCAAAATCATATACAGTGTTTTTAAAGGATATTGATTTGAATAACAGTTACTACACTGAAGTCTAATGGCTTATATTCCTTACAAAAATAATTACATTTAGCTTCTTAGCTAGATGCAAATGAACTGGAATTGATTTATACTTTTTCTGTTTTCAAATTATTTCTTATGAGAGAGAGATATTTTTTTATAAAATTTAAAAAGTTGGGTTTATACAAATACTGCCTCTACTGAAGTATTTCCTGTGTTAACAAACAAACATACATGATTTTTATTTAAGTGGTGCTTGTTCTCAGCATGTTCTTCCTCTTAGGATGGAGCATGTATGTTGCATGGAACTTGAAGGAACATCTTCAGAAAAATCCCACTTACGGTGCAGATTCTTAGTGTTAATTTAGCAATATCGTTTTGTTGTTCTGAAGGCAGCTAAAAGGATCTAAATTAAAGTAAAAGGATGCAAGTGCAGAAAGCTCCCCCCACCCCCCCCCATTGCCGTAGTCTTAACTCTCCTCTTGTAATGACCATGGGAGTCATTTGACCCCATAACGAGTAATGACAAAGCACTCATGGCACAGAAAAATGAATCCTTTTCTGATAGCTTTGCTCCCTGAACTGGCTTAAGAGGAGAATCAGACAATTGCCATGGTTGGGGATAAAGGAGAAACGGAGTGAACTCATCCATTTGGTGGCAGCTAGTTAGATGTGTCATGAAATCACCTTCTGTGTTCCATTCTTTGTAAGACTGTGTCAGCTGTGAAACGCATGGTAGAAACTGAATTACAGAAAAAGTCTCTTCGTGTTCTGACAAACTGAATCCCTATGTAGCATTCAGTCTGGCATCCTCTTAAGTACCGTCAGTGGACGTATGATGGGGGTCAAGAAGGGAGAGAAAGAAGGCAGGCTTTGGCAGTATCATTTCTAGTCCCCTTGCCAAACACATCAACCCAGACATTGGTGTCATCGGCTTCTTAGGTTTTAACATGAAAAGAGGACTCTCAAGCTGAGCTGTTTCTCAAAAAGACCATTGAACATTGAGAAAGTCTGAGTGGCTTTGAAGGGCAATATAAGAGACAGCGTGCATAAGAAGCACCTACCCCATCTGCAGTAGTGTGATTTTCATAGTCAACACCAGTAACCAGAGTCAAGTTGCTGTGAAAACCTGGAGAGTAGTTGATAACAAAATACGTTTCTGCAGTAGTGTGACTTCAACACTAAGGACATTCCCCTAAAATCCCTTCCTACTTTACTGCTTGTGAGGGTCACGTAGGGAAGTCTGTTTTGGTGTTCTTGAGCAGTATAACGGAAAGGTCCTTCTGGAGGCCTTCCCTGGTTGGAATATAAAATAAAGCAGTTGCTTTTCTGTAGTATTCTACCTCTAAGAAAGAGTTCTGTTGTAAGATCAGGAAAGATATATGCCAAATGAAATTGATGACAGAGCCCTGCAAAAGAGTTGACTTGTTTGTGAGGGAAACTTTTTTGCAGTGTAATGAGGACTAAAAAGAGAAACAACCTGGCTCACCTGTAGAAACAGAATACCTTGTTCTTGGTTGATTTTAACTCAAAATAATGCTGTTGATATTTAGGACTTTATCTGGCTTATCTGGTTCGTTCCTTTGGGACTCAGTGGGTGTTGGCTTAAGAGTATTTTCTTGCCTGTGTGGTTTTCTTTCTTGCTGAGAAGCTACTGAGCTATAAACATGTCATCAACATAGGATCACACTGGATTTCTGCAAAGAATGTTTAGCGTCTGGCAGTATAAGGCAGTATTTCACCAACAAGACTGTCTTTCACTGAAGATGACATTGAATTGTATTTTACGAAGTGGCTGGGACTTAGTTTTCCAGATGCCTTCCGGCTATAATTGGTTAACATGCACATTTCTTGCATCTGTTTTGCTGTTCCTCAAAGTGGCATCTTGAGGTTGGTGGGAAAAGACCACAATAATAATATTTCATGGTTCCTATTGGTGGAATGTGCATCTTTTTAGAAGTCCACTTCTTATACACATACACTTGATCTTCTCAGTTTGTATCTGCTAAGAGGTAATACCCCAAAACATAACCCCAATTTTATATTCATATTTAATTGTTGTACCGTATCTTATTGTTGTACTCAACCTCTGTTGCTTGAGTTACTTCCAGAAGAATTTTCCAAACAGAACAGGAAACTGCTACCTGTTAGGAAGATTGATTTCCTCAAATGGAGGAACTTCTCTGAGTAAATGGATATGAAATTCCTATGGTTCCAACATCAGAGAACTCCATTGGGATGCCACACTGCAACAGGATAAATTGATTGCAAGTTGCCTAAGAATTCACCTGTGGCAATACTATAGATCACTTCCTTGATAGTTTCTACATTTGAATTTCTCAAATGTGACATTAATAGAATTACTTAGGATTTTTTTCCATACTTCCCCAAGTGTTGGAGGCCTGAAACTGTTGAACAACAACATTGTTCACCTTTTGAAGCTCTTGGAGAGCTCTTGGAACTTTCTTTGATTTACTCCTGTGTCTTCAGTACAGAATTTGACTGTCTTTCAAATAATGTGAGCTCTTGAGGCAAGACCACTGTGGATATTTTAATGTGAGATTTAGACAGCTCTAAATATATAATCAAGGATCTGTCTTAAAATTTTGGCTTTACCTGGATGTGCTGCTTTATGTAGTGATCATTTTTGAAGAGCACTGCTTGCCGTACGGTCGGGAAGTTGCTTATGGAAGTATTTTCCACCACTTGGAAAAAATCTCCTGGGCTGCATTCTCATATTTTCACAGTTATATCTGGCTTATGAAAAGGTTACAGTATTTCAACTTGCTGGCCAAGTTGTCCACTTAGTGTATCTTTATCTGCTGTTTGTTAGGTAATAACTGTTTTTCTCACGAAGAAGGTAAATGTTTCTGGACTATGCGGCGAGAAAGCACTGTTGAGCAGGTCATTACTTCCTCTGAAATACTCTTGATGTGCATAGGCAGATTTAATGTTAAGTTCAGGATATCAGGTTTCCAATAATTTTATTGAGTCAGTAGCCATTTCTGATCCCCACAGTTGGGAGAGGATTATATGCAGGTCACTTATGAAAGGATTCAGACTTGCACATGTTTGAAGGAAGAAATGGTCACCTTACTGTAAAATATGTGTTTCTTTTGAAATATATTCAATATACAACCTGTGACATAGTCTTGCTTTGAAAACATAGAAAGGCCTTGAACTTGTGTGAGGCTGATCCTTAGAGAGAGAGTGTTACTGTGCAGATCCAGTGCCACTGGGGTTACCAAGTCACGTTTTTCTTTTAACAACATTGGGAAGAAATATAGGATAATGTCAGGAAGCTATTTATTTCATGATCTTGAGTAAAGTTTGAAACAGAGTCTTAGTATCAGCTCTGAAAATAAGATTGTCAGCGAACCAAATAAGTAGCGAATATAGTGCCAGACATCAAGTAAATCATATTGTTGAACTTCACTTAACACAAATTTACCAGAAAAATGTACTTGTATGCATATGTATGCAGGGATATACACTTTCCATTAAAGAGTTCAGAGATTTGCTTCTTTTCAAAGCTGTTGACTAGAATTGTAGGTGTTTTGGATACTTGATGTCCACAGAAAAAAATGAATGTTTATTGGGAGCACAATATTCTAATAGTCGTAAAATTGAAGCCTTAATGTACTTCTGGCTTATTTGGATTGTTTGGGAGGACCACGACATATCTTTGATTTAAAAGAAAAAAGAAAATTCACTTGAAAAAGTCTGAAAACCTTATTTCAATATTGCAGCAATACATTAATGCTTCAAGGCATTAGTATAATCCATATGAATTATGACTGAAATACTTGTATAACATCTTCGTAATGAATATGCAGTGATTCTGGAGGCCTTTTCACAGGATTAAAAACATGGCTGCCATGAAGCCAGTAGTAAACTTACACATTTGTATTCCCTAATTGAGTCTGCAATAATGACTTTGTTTACTTAAAATATCTTGCCCATTGTACTGTTCTGTATTTTTTTAAAGAAAGAGTTTTGAAGATGAAACAAATGTACTTCCTTTCTTTACCAGGGAGTTTACTTCAACTTTTGCTGTTCTTTTTAGGGTCGTGTGATAAAAGGGTCCTACAAGTTCCATGCCATTATCACAACATTTGAAATGATCTTGACTGACTGCCCGGAGCTGCGTAACATTCCATGGCGTTGCGTGGTCATTGATGAAGCCCACAGGCTGAAAAACCGGAACTGTAAGCTTTTGGAAGGACTCAAGATGATGGACCTGGTCAGTGTGTACATCTTTTACGTTTGCGTCCTCTGTATTTTTATTACTCCTGATGGTTTCATCAAAAAGTAAAATAAAAGGTTTTCTTCTCAAGTAAAAGTATCAAGTGCTAAGAAGAACAAGGGAATGCAGCTGAGAAAGTCTTTAAAATACGTGGAACCATATGTATACCTTGAATTTTGGAGTGCTGATATGTTTCATAAGTCTCTTCATGGATTTAGACCAAGAATTATGGGGATTCTGTTAAGAAGATCAAGATAAATTTGTTCTTACCTTTCTCTCTTTTCATGTGACTTACTCCGTAGTCACTTCTTCACATAGACCTTTATTTAAGGTTGTAATGTGGTCAGGTGGCCAGATACAGGTGTGAGAGTTAAACTGCTCTGCATTGATGTCAGTTCTAATGTTAATTTTTTGTGTGGCCATAAGGACCTTCTTTCAGACTGGCTAAGGGAAGGAAAAGTGAGTTGGTTTCTGATGCTTGCATAACTATGTATTACATTATGTGCACAAAATACGTGTATTAAGCACAGAGAGAAAAATAAGATGATGTTTTTAAAGATATTTACCATTTAAAAGGCAAAATATTTTTTTTTTTGCCTGAAAATTCTTTAAAAATGTGAGAGGAATGCAGTCATGCTAAGTTAATACTTGGAACTCATAACCTCTTATTTCTGATAAGAATAAACGGGCATAAACTTTAGCTTACACAAGCACTGGTGGCCTGTAGGTCACTTTTAGTTTCTCTTTTCCCTGTTTGTTAAAGAATACTTTTCTTGAAGGATTCTTGAGGCTTAATGAATGAAATTTTGTAAAAATGCTCTATACAAGTTATTTTGCTTATTATGGTTGGTATTAGAGTAAAGCTGAGCTTATAGGCCATAGGTGGAGATATAGGACTGTGCACTTCAGTTCTTGTTCTACTACTAAATTCGTGTTTGACCTTGGGCAAGTTGCTTAACCTCTCTGGGCTCCTCCTCTGAAGCAATATGCAACGTTTCCTCTTGTCTCTGCCAGTCTCATGCTCTGTTGTGTTTAGATGGAAAGTAGGACTCTTCAGGTTTCCTATGTTAGAAGCTTACACCTACCCTGAAGAGATTCATGTACTGAGATCTATTGGAGGTGTAATAAACTGGTGGATTTATACTGGAATTGATGGGAGAAGTTCAGCTGTTGTTTTGCCATTGTATTGTGTTTGTGCCATTGTTCACTGTATTTGAGAAAGAGCTGGAACATTGTGGGTCAGTAAAATCTCTTCTTGTATCTGGAAGACTTTGCAGGTGCTTAATTACTGATGTATTTTTCTGGGCTATAGCTGAAGGAAGGTCAGAATACTAGTTAGAAATGCCTTGAAAAAAGCTGTATGTAAGCAGTTGGGGGAAGGGAGAGGAAGCAAAGATGAGAGATACATAGAGGAAGGGGAAAAAAGACAGAACTTTGTGTATTTCTCCATTGGAAATGAATTTAGATGGATTCCTAGGCAACTGTTTCTTAACCTTTCAGGAACATAAAGTGCTGCTTACTGGAACCCCTTTGCAAAATACAGTAGAAGAGCTATTTAGCTTGCTTCACTTCTTGGAACCAGGTCGCTTCCCATCAGAAACCACATTCATGCAAGAATTTGGTGATCTGAAAACTGAAGAACAGGTAAACTTTTCCTGCGCGCTCACTTTTTTATTTAGATATTGTGAATTTATCTGTTGTATTATATTTGAACTTCATTACTTGTTTTTACAAGTAATACCTATTTACTTTTTGGAAGACCACAGTAGTTTTATCCTTGGTTTTTTTGTTCGTTTACACTTTGAGTTTTTTGCTTGACCAAAAGTAATTTTGCCATATTGCTGATTTCTTTTTTTTTTTTTTTTTTTTTTTAATCCTTTGTCCATTGGTCATGCAGAAATGGGGAAAGCTTCTCCTCGTTAAAGTGTGGTGTTTAAAAATGGGGGTGAGGTGTCTTGTAACAGTTGTTGGATGAAACTTCCAGAATTGCTTGTTTGCTCAAAGAGAATAAACTTGTCAGTTGACATTCTGCCTTAAGCATCAGTATCAGAGTGAGGGGACTGTCCTCTGTAATTTCTATGGTGTTAACATCTGGGAGTTTTATCAATGACTTTTGTGCAAACAGGAACATATTTGAAACCTAGTTTAGCAAGAGGCAACCAAATGGAAGGAGATTTTTTTGACTGACTCAGAAATGGATTTCTCAAGCTGTCCAATAAAAAAAAAAAGATAAATCAATGCAAAATTGAAGACTCTCTCAGTGCAGCATGTTTTAGATCTAAAATGTGAACGTTTCTGATGATCATATATACAACTTTCATTTCTGCTTGTATATATAAAAAATGTTTTAAAAAGTCAATAGGTAACAGTCAAATCACCTTAACTTTGGGAGTTAACTGAAGCATGGCATCTTAATTTGGCCCTGTGATAATCTAACTTCATGATTTGCATGCATTTTTGTGTGCAACTTTCTGTTGATTTTGTCTGAAAATACAATTTCTGGTATTTTGAGAGCAACTCTTTCATAGGTAATAGTCTAAATTACAAAACGGCTCTCCCCCTAGCCTCTTACCTCCTGGAAAAATTGTAGTATGTCCTGGGGAAATCATAGGATACATTTCCACAGATTGCGCAGGCAGTTGCATGCCAGTCAGGCTGGACTCTGACCTGATTGGAAGTAAGCCAGCTCTGATCCAGAAGCCATGTAGTCCTGTTAATATAGTGTTTGAGCTGGAGTTAATATGTCCCAACTCTCAACATAGCTTTTGTCTGGACAGCTCAGATGGCATATGTCAGCAGAGCAGAACTGGAAATTTTTGAAGCCGTACATGGAACATTATTAAAATAATGCCATCATCCATGAGCAGAATTGGAGCCTGGATTGCTTGAGCCAACAAGTTTTGGAAGAAGTGCCTTCTCTGCTGAATACACTGTTAGAAGTTTTGGAATGTGATTTATCTTTCAAGTGATGCGAGGCATTATGTGTTTGTGGATTAGGTTTTCTCCTCCATTCCATGCAGTCCTGTTCCATGTATTTTTTTTGTTCATCCCTCTGTGATAATTTATATTCTTTCTCTTGAAGTTGCTTTATTACTAAGGGAATTATGTGAATTCAGGAGAAAAGTTCTTTTGTTCATGTTTCTGCTATGCAGCTCTACATCAGGAGATGATGACCGATTTCAGGGTGCATTTATCAGCTCTTAAACACTGATCTCGTTTGTGCTTTGAGAGACAACCTAAATGCCAGTCTTTTCCTATATGGAATATTCCTGAGCTTTTTATGTAAGGGGACTTCACAAAAACTTGAAAAAATTTGGCTAATTTTTTTCAGGAAAGTGAAGGGGCATTTCTCCCCCTTCCCCCCATCTAGGAGATATCTTAAAGTATCTGCTACAAAACCTGGAGACACTAAAAATTAGCAGTGCGTTAAAAATTTGCAGAAATAAAATGTTTTCATTTTGAGACCAGGACTAAATAGTTTGCTACTTCCATGGATGTTCAGACTAAGGAAATAAGAAAATAGTTAGAAGCAGATATATGAAGGGAAAAATAGCATTAAACACTGTATTACACAGCGGTTATAAGTTAACTGCAGAACTTGATTTTACAGTCAAATTTTCTTATATAGCTGTGCTTACTCAGGATTAGCTTTGCCTGACTGGTGTGCAGTACTGTCCTTGTCTAGAAGGATAGTTCTAAGTGAAGTCTGTTTAATAACATTCACTAAACAGAAGTGATACACACTAAAAATTTACTTTAGAAGTGTATATCTCACTGAGTTAACAAAGGAGATCTGAGTCTCTAGGTCACTGAGGAAGGAGGTTTTTTTTATTTTATTTTATTTTACAAATGCTCTCTACTGGTGATCTGAGGTAGGAAACAGGGATTTTGGAATTAAAGAAACTGAAAAATAAATATTTGAAGCCTTATAGATTTTAATTCAGTTATTTATTAAACACGTGTTTCCTAGGTGCAAAAACTCCAAGCTATTTTGAAGCCGATGATGCTAAGACGTCTCAAGGAGGATGTAGAAAAGAACCTGGCCCCCAAAGAGGAAACCATCATTGAAGTTGAGCTGACAAATATTCAGAAGAAATACTATCGTGCTATTCTTGAAAAGAATTTCACATTTCTTTCCAAGGGTGGAGGTCAGGCAAATGTACCTAATCTTTTAAACACTATGATGGAACTAAGAAAATGCTGCAATCATCCGTACCTTATTAATGGTAGGCCTACTGTTTTTCTCCTCATTCAAAAAATGGTTGTAAGGAAGTTCAGTGAATTAGAAATTATATTCTAGTATGTCTTCATATTTATACATTTATTTTAGGTAGAAAAGTGAGATAACCTTTTAGGTTCTCTTAGGTATGGTTATCTGCTAGTATGAATAGCATTGCTTTTGAAGACATCTGTGCTGCTTTTTTCTAAGGCTTCCTTGCCCTGACAGAGTTAGTGTTGGTATCATCAAGTTTTCCTTTCTGTTATTTCTGACAAACAAGACATCGGTTATCATGGAGGTTGTTGGATGCTGGCATAAATATGGCAATCTTTTTTTCAGTTACAGTTAATGCTGTATGGAGAGAAAGTAAGTAGCAGCTATGAGATAGTAATGTAATGATGATCAGGCATGCTTTTATGGCCACGTGTGGTCTGTTCATTTTTCTAATTTAAGTAGTCAGATTTGTTTGAATGTCATATTAGACTTAATGACAAATACTCTTTTTCAGTGTGATGCTACTGGTTTTGGATCAGGATTATTCATGGCAGGCACTATACGATGAGCCAGCTAGCCATAGCTGTCTGAAGTATGCTAAACTGTATGGGTTGGTCAAATCAAATCTTCTCTTTGAGGATGTAACACAAGCCTCTATACAGGGTTGCATTCTACTAGTTTCTTGTTTCCCAACTCCTCTTCCTTACTGTATATGATGTATGCTAGAGTTGATTTAATGCTGGTTATAAGCTTCATGGTGAAAGACGGTTTCATTCAAGACCCATATGTGATTTCAGTTCTTTATTGTATGCCTTCCATATTGCAGTGCTTATGGTTTTTTCTTGACATTTTTTGTTTAACTGGGGGGAGAAAAGGCTTAAACTGATTCACAAAATGACATCTAATTATATTTCATGCGCAAGTAATCATTCCAAAGATTTGATATAGGGTTACTCCTAAGTACTTCAACCCAACCAGTGAGCTGCTCAGTTTCTAAACTCAGATGTGCATACAGTAAAGTAGTTTTGTGGCTCCGGTATGATTTTTTTTTTTTTTTGTTGGTTGGTTCTTTGTTTTAAGTTAAACCATATTATAAATGAGTTTACCAGAAAATAGTTCAGGATGTTCAGGTTATGAGCTTCTGAACTTGATGCTTTTTACTTTTCTTGGTTTTCAGCTAGTTTTAACCTTGCCATTATTTTTCCTTATTTCATGATTGCTAAAAGAAATAAAGTGGGTGTTTTGCTGCTACTTTGTTTTGTCAAATACAGTTAATGAGTAGTACTTGCAGTGTTGCCTACAGCAGTGATATTTTTTTTTTTTAACTCACAAGTGTTGTATCATTTAGTGTCTGTTAGAGACTGCTGAAGTCCAGGTGGCTATACAGAGAATTTCAAGTATTTTTTGATGACTGTATCTTAACCCAAATAAAGGAAGGTGGTGTTGCCTTTATAATATTTTTGTGACTTCTGAACGTTTGGACATGCTTTGTGTCATGCAGCAACAGGGCAGGTGGGCCAAGCCTTCAGATTTGATGGGAAAAAATAAATAAATCCTGACTATTATTAGTATGGAGGATGGAAATAAACAAACATGTCCTTTGTAGTTCTAGGACAGAAAATACTCTTACATCCTGTAGTTGTCTGAGCTTGAGGTTTTATTTTGTTGATCAATAATTAACATCTTTGTACTTAGAGTGATGGCACAAGTTTATTATCGTTCTACCAAGAGGTCTTGCAGTGCTAGTACATAATAGTGCATAGTGCTCTCCTGAGGAATGATTTGTTGCAGTAGCAAGTTCTTGAGACTGAACTGTTTTTATAAAGTTGTCTCTGAATCCTTCTTATTTTCTTCCAAGTTTATGGGTTTTGTGAGTAAGCAGTACTGCATGTGTATTTGAATATCCAAGTAGAACACCGTATGTTTTAGTTTGCATAAAAGCCGCAAGCAAGTCTTCTAGATAATCTTCAGTTAAGAACCGTAGAAGGTTATGTGATGGTATAAGTGATACGGTAAGAGTTGAATATGGAGTGGTTTTTTTGTTTGTCTCTTGATTGGTAGATCTGTTCTGCAGAGGGGAGAATGGTGGTCTGCTGAGGTTGTTTTTGAGTAGAGAGAGTGGCTGCAATTTGTGTATTCTCCAACCGAGTTGGGCAAAGCATTGTCTGTCATTTTTTTTTAGAGCTGGACTCCTTGTTTTCTCCCTAGCAACTATTCTCAAGTGTTTACCCATCATTCCTCTTTCTTTGTCTCCAACAGACAGTAGTGGGAACTGAGGCACTGTAAGTACAGAGGCCGTACTCGTATATCCTACAGTATTGAATAATGGAAACATTTCTTACTCTGTTCCTTATACCCTCTTTACCTCTAGGAAGCTTCTCTTAATTACGAGTGGAAGTGGGGGTTTCCCTGATGGACCAAGCACATATCCAGATACCTTCCTTTCATCTCGTTGTAAACATCAGCTAGGGTAGGAGCTAGTGTTACAGACCTAGAGGTACTACATTAAGTAACTTTTGGGTAACAGGCTACTCAGCGTACATCACTTAATTGCAATTGAAGTAGGAATGAAAAAGACAGGACAGTCTTTTACAGGGCTTAGCTAGGATAGGTTTATTCAAAGAGCATGCTTTTGGAGGTCATGGTCTTCCCTTCATGGTCATGGAGGGAAGTAGGTCTTGTTGAGACCAAAGTCTGATACTGAAAGTTCACCATTTTGTGGGTTTATTGTAGTGTGTTTGGCTTAGGTGGTTTGCTTTTGTGGATGCTGAGTTTGCATATATTGGTTTACTTCATAGTAGTGAAACTTAAATTTGGATATCACAGTTGAGTAAGAAATAAATGATGTAACCAAGAAAGATCACTGAAGTTACTGTGTATGATCTACTTGACAGCCTACTATATCCTGAAATTGCCTAAGTTCAGCTGAGATTTATACCCAAAATTCTGGCCGTTTTACAAGATGGGAAGTGATATGATTGAAGGGAACTTGAAAGGAGTGTCTGCTTGTACTGTTTTCACATGGGTTTATTTTTCTTATGTGCAAACCATTAGGATCAGTAATGCTTGGAGTAGGGAATCCAGATAAGGAAAATTCAGGGATGTAAAACTAGCTTTAAGTGTGGTCACATCTTGCATCTGTTAAGTTCTGTAAAGCTAGTAGTGCAAGTGTATTGAGTAATACAAAGCTGTCAGACAGCCTGCTTAGGGTAGTATCTAGTTAAGACACCACATTACACTAGGCACCGAACCAGCGATCACACAGGGAGGGTGCATTTGCATGTTTGTTTACAGGCATCTACTTAGAACTGGGTATGAGAGAGATGCTCAGCAGAAGCCTGGCATTAAGCTCTTCTTCCCCCTTCCCCCAAACCTCACACCTTTCCTTGTATTATTCAAAAAGCAGTATTGAAGCTGAATATTATACAAACCAGAACTACTTTATAAAGTACATTTTATTTAAAAAAAGACCCAAAACAAACAGAGTGACTGAAAAAGACAGCTCCAAAAAAGGGTTTATTTGGATGTGAAATAAGCTTAGGGTGAAGATTTCTAACCTTTTCCATAGCAAAGAATAATAATCTGATAATTCTTGGAATAGTCCGCTATTTGTAGAAGTGACATAAAAATGGAATAAAAGCATAGGAGAGGTTTAAGAGAAAACTTGATCTTGGCCTGTAGTCTTCAGGTAATCAGAGGCAGAAGGAAATATTTGTTGCCGTGTGTATCATTCATAGGCAAAGGGAGTGGCAAGAAAGAACTTTTGACTAATTTGGGGAACAGTATATTCAGTGGATAGCTTCATCAAACTGAACAAGAATAATACATTCAGTGAGAAAAGAAAGCTAAATAGAAGGTAAAATAATAATTTCACAGGTCTTTATTTCCTGCCCACACCCCCTGCCCCTTCCCCGAAATTAGCTTTGTCATTGTTTGAATTTTGACTCTATAATTAATAATGGAAGGAGCAGGTCCAGGTCGTGTGTGTTTAAGCCTGGTTTTGGTTTTGGAGGCACAGACATTAAATGTGATTTGTATTCCTTGTATTTTCACATGGAATCGAGATATTTTTTTCTTACACGTTGCATTTAAGGAAGGACAGCAAATCCATTTGAACAGTTGGAATATAGTTTACTTTTTCATCTTTTTAAAATTTTTCATTAATTTGTGTGCATCAAATAGTTGTATGAATTTATTCAGGAAGGGGTTTACTCCCATTTAAAAGAGGAAAAAAAAAAAAGAATGAATGCTCAACGTTACTTTTTTTAATGCGGTATTTGTGTATGTGTTTGCTTTAAATTTAAGGTTAATATTTTTTATAAATGTTTACTCACCTAACGCTTAAAACATTCCTGCAGTTACTATAGGGTATTGAAGGCGAGCTCATTGTTTATTAATAAAACCCTTTGCAGTGTTCATGTATTGCTGTCCAATCTTTGCAGGTGCTGAAGAGAAAATTTTGGAAGAGTTTAAAGAAACACACAATGCCGACTCTCCAGATTTTCAGCTCCAGGCAATGATCCAGGCTGCTGGCAAGCTAGTACTGATTGACAAGCTGCTGCCAAAACTGAAGGCTGGTGGCCACAGGGTGCTTATCTTTTCCCAGATGGTGCGCTGCTTGGACATACTGGAAGACTACCTCATTCAAAGACGGTGAGAGCAACAATATAATACAATTCTAAATAAACTATGCTTTCCTCAGTGGCCACAGTATTTAACCTGTGAGTAATCCATATTGAAAAGGGGTGAAATGCGAACACTTCACAGTATTTTCTGTAGTGATCTGACTAAAGGGAAAAGCATACCTGTATGTTGCAAGCACTGAGATTTTTCTTTGGGGTGAGTACAAAATGACCTCACATGGAGAGCTTTAAACCTCTTAGTTTACTACTCAGTTAAATGTTTTGGTGGCTCTAGAGTTTTTTAGCTTAAGCCCGAATGTTTATTTTATTCCTTGGAGTGAAAGTCTGTTCTTTACCAAAAGGTGCAAAGCAGGAGACAAAGTAGTAGTATGTCTTCCCCTGATGAAACTAGTGGATACAGGAACAGTCACTCAGTTTGTTGTGATTCCTTTGACCCTATAGTAGCATATTTCCCCCCACCTTTTTTTTTAATTGCATATTGTTACAAAGAAACAATGCATTGCAGTAAAGTTCTCCTTATATTGCATCTTTATTTCAGGTACCCATATGAGCGAATTGATGGCCGAGTAAGAGGCAACTTGCGTCAGGCAGCTATTGACAGGTTTTCAAGACCTGATTCTGATAGGTTTGTTTTCCTGCTGTGTACAAGGGCAGGAGGTTTGGGCATTAATCTTACTGCTGCTGATACCTGCATCATTTTTGATTCAGACTGGAACCCCCAAAATGACCTCCAGGTAATATTACAAGAGATGATTTTATTGAAATTTTTTCTTCGCCTTTTTGCTGTGAAATTTTCTTCATCTCAAAACAAATCATCTGTTGTCCCTCTCTTAAAAACATAAAGACTATTATTTATGTTGAAAGCAATAACTTTTAAAGCAAGTTCTCTGTATTTTTTTTTTTTCCTGTTGTGACCTGCAACTCAGTATCTATCTCTGTTTCATTAGGCTCAAGCACGATGTCACAGAATAGGACAGAGCAAATCAGTGAAAATTTACAGGTTGATTACAAGGAACTCCTATGAAAGGGAAATGTTTGACAAAGCTAGTTTGAAGCTTGGTCTTGATAAGGCTGTGCTACAATCCATGAGCGGAAGAGAAAATGCTACAAATGGGGTGAGAATTAATATATTAAGGTGCATGATCAACAAATGCTATGCGTGTGTAACACTTTTCTTCTTGTTAGCATTTTAGCTGGAGAACAGTGGTTTTCAGATGGAGTATGGCATGTATTTTAAAGTAGGGTTAATTAAGGGCAAGGCTACATGAACTGGCTCAGCCTATCTAATGGCTCACGTATTGCCAAAAGCGGGCAGGTGGAGTCACGTTCCCTCAATCCTCCTCCATTGTCATCGTTCCACCCTTTACATTATGTTGATCCTGGCACTTTTTGGAGTTCTAGTCAGCTTTTTCTGGTGTAGCCTTTTTGCTCTGGACTTTTTTTTGCTTTAGCTATTTGTCAGGTTAGTAAGTTAAATCTGCTCCCAGGAGGAGTTTAGCAGTCATCAGAGCCAAGGTAAAGGGATTCAGTGACAATGAATTATTAAATTGTTTAAACCACTCATATAACTTCACTCTAAGAATTTTGCTGTTCATATTCTTTTAAAGGTGACTTCAGCATGAATATTTAATTGACCGACACCACATTATCTTAGAGTTTCAGTTCTCAAAATGCGAAATAAGAAGACAGTCAGTCTGATTATGCTGTCAGATGTACACACTGGCTGATGTCAAAAAAAAAAAAACCCAACACCCAAACCCTCTCTTACATATTACAGGTGCAACAGCTTTCTAAGAAAGAAATAGAAGATCTTCTTCGAAAGGGGGCATATGGTGCTCTGATGGATGAGGAAGATGAAGGGTCTAAGTTTTGTGAAGAGGATATTGATCAGATTCTCTTAAGGCGAACACACACAATTACTATTGAATCTGAAGGAAAAGGCTCAACATTTGCGAAGGTGTGCATTGACATTCAGAGGAAAACTAGTAAAACGTGACCAGAATAGATGGAAGTAGTATTAAATTGCTTTCTGTGTTAATCCAGTTTTTCAATGTGCTTGTCTCAGGTATCTTCCTCACAAATGTTAGGATATCTGTATTTCCAGTCATGATAGCTTCCAGACTTACCTTTTTTCTTTCTTGTAACTACCACTTTATACGTCCTAAGTATTGTAGTTACCAGTGAAAATAGATATTCTTTGTAGCATGCAGTTAAGATACCAATGCATATGTTTTCACATTTACTAGGCTAGTTTTGTTGCATCTGGGAACAGGACAGACATTTCCTTGGATGACCCTAATTTTTGGCAGAAGTGGGCAAAGAAAGCTGAGCTGGATATTGATGCTTTAAATGGAAGGGTAAGAGTTTTATGACAGTTCCTAGTACAATTAAATTGAAGATTTTCCCTCCTCCTAAATTTCTATATTTTCACTTTCATTTTAGAATAACCTAGTTATTGATACACCAAGAGTAAGAAAGCAAACCAGACTCTACAGTGCAGTGAAAGAAGATGAATTGATGGAGTTTTCAGACCTGGAAAGTGATTCTGAGGAAAAGCCTAGCACAAAGCCCCGTAGGCCTCAGGACAAATCACAGGGTTACGCAAGAAGTGAATGTTTCAGGGTGGAGAAGAACTTACTGGTTTATGGGTAAGGATATTAAGGAGATTAAATATACTGATTGTGATTAAAGAACTGAAAAAATGGAAATGATACATAGTAAATAACTCATCCTTTTCTTGATACATTCACATAATCTCTTTCTGTGTAACCTTTACCTCATTACACTGTATACATGCCAGTGAGATTTTAAGTCGCTATATATGTAAGTTGCTTATATATGTGTTATTTAAGTTAAAGTCTCACAGATGGCTGTGAGCTCACTGGTTAGATACGTAGTTTTCTGATGATGGAATATTTGTTTCTGGTTTCTCTTAGCGTGTAAAGAATTCCTGAGCTATTGAGGTTTAATTTCTTTTCTAAATGTTGTGGAGAATAACAATGTGTATTTGTAAAGAACAATGTGGTTGTGAAATCAGAAGTCAATATAGAGGTTTTCAACATAGATTCTGGTATTTGGCACCACTTAAATTCAGCTATTTGATACTTTATATTTTTCCCCATTGAATTTACCAATTTGAATTTTACCTCTTTGCAAGCAAGTAGCTATGTTTGGCTGCTAACACAGTGGGCTTCAGAATGACTGTATTTTGGGGAAGTTGCGTACAACAATTGCTAATAATGGATTTCATGATCAAAATAAGAATTGATTCCCCAAATCCCTTGATTGTAGGACTTGGTTGAATTTCCTATTTGTAGCTTACTGGGACCATTAGTTAAACATATGTACTTTGTTATTTTGAGTGTAGTTCAATTGCAGCTTTACGAGCAGTGAACTTATTGCCTGTTCTGTAAAATAAACATTCTTAACTCTTTGGTGCTGGAGGTTGGATTCCCTGATGTAACCTGCAAATGCAAAATGCATTAGCACTAATACAGGAGGTCCCAGCTTGCTTGGTACCAGGACTTAAATTGAAAGTCACAAATTAAAATACCAGTGCCCTGGCTGTTGTATTGAACATATTTTTCTTTTAGCTGGGGTCGGTGGACTGATATCCTCTCACATGGGCGCTATAAACGTCAGCTAACGGAACAAGATGTGGAAACCATCTGCCGGACTATCCTGGTATATTGTCTTAATCATTACAAAGGGGATGAAAATATCAAAAGTTTCATCTGGGATCTGATCACTCCAACTGCAGATGGGCAAACTCGAGCTCTGGTTAATCATTCCGGTATGTCTACCACAATCAAATAATGATGCTAGTAAATAGGAAAGAATTGCTTCAGTCATGCTATGTATTTAGTTTAAACTATAGCCATTCTGACATGTTGTAGGATCTTGTCAGATTTTATGAGTAAGGTGGGCTTTGACTTGGTCTGTACTTAAAGGGGAAGTCTCCCTTAGACACTTTGTAGGATGCAGTGCTCTTTTCCTTTAAATCAGTTTTGTACAAATATTCTAGCATAATTTTTAAGTGGCACCTACTGCTGGAGTTAATCTCTTTCAAATTGCTGTAAATCAGAAAGCTTGTTTCCTTATGGCTATTCAGATTTATGAGAGTTTTTACAAGAAATATTTATATAACACCATTTTCTGGCTAACGCTCTGAATTTTTGAAATCTTCACACCCAAATTTGCATGAAAGTTTTGGTTGATTTTGTTATTTGCAATTTTCTGTACTGAATTATGTTGCTGTTCAGTTTTAGTGGTTGTGTTGCTCACAAAGGAATTAATACAGCAGTGATACTTAGCTTTACATGTGTGTTTGTAATGCAGTTTGGGGTGAGAATTTTTCCTTTTCAGATTGTATAAGAAATATTGGGGTTTTATGTAGGTCTGTCTGCGCCAGTGCCCAGAGGGAGGAAAGGCAAGAAAGTAAAAGCCCAGAGTTCACAGCCAATGCTGCAAGATGCTGATTGGCTCACAACCTGTAATCCAGATGTATTATTTCAGGAAGACAGCTATAGGAAACATCTCAAACATCACTGTAATAAGTAAGTATTAATAAATATTTCATTTAGAGGTTTTTTACAAAATTATTTTGGTAAGTCCACAACTTCTTTTGGATATTTTTAATAGAACACAGGACCATTTAATAGGATGTAAAGGCCATTATTACTTTTTAGTTTGGGGATAATCATCTTAACAGATATCTGGATACTTCTGTAAGCTCTTTATGACTGATCAGTGCTTAAAACACAGTTCTGAAGAAAATTGTTTTCAACTTACTAAATAAGAGTGGAATCAGATGAAGTTTTTTTTTTTTTACCATATAAAGGAAAGACTGTATCCCTACACTGTCGTCTTTTCTTGACAATTGGCTATCTTTAAAAAACAAAAGCTGTTTGTTTCCTACCCTTCTTGCAGGGTCTCTCAGGCCGATGTGTTTGAGTTCTGTTCCTTAGCTGTCCAGTTCTCTGTTTCCAGAGTTTCACGTAGTAGTTCACCTATACGTGCCTGTATCTCTTTTCTTCGTTCTTTTTCTCCCTTCCTCTTTTGCTCTCCACATCATACAGAATGTTTCTTATTTTCCTCTTTTGTTTGAGATAACATTCTCACCGAGCTGTCTTACCTGAATTGGTGCCCTGATTTGATTTCTGCGATCTAAACAGGCTACTAAACTGAAAGCCTTTGGGGATAAAGATCATTGTGTTTTGATTTGGATGTTACGTTGTTTTATTGTTGCGTGAATGTCTCTTAAGAGCCTCTCTCACATTCTTTCAGCTTCTGTTTTGTAATATCTTAGTTATTTTTGTGTCAGCTTCTGTCCACATTGTCCTGGTTCTCCGTCTCAGTTTTGCTTACTGTAGTCTTCATTTATAGACTAAAACTAACTCTTGTCCCCAAAATATCTTGGTTTGGGGTTGAGTTTTGGGGGGTGTGTGGTTTTTTTGTTTTTAAAATTATGCTCTTCATTGTATATATACACTATACAGATACAATGCAGTGTTACTGAAAGGTTGGTTTTACTTTGTGTTTTAAATATATATTGTGTCTTATTAATACTATTTATTGGAAAGAAATTATTGATTTGAAAAGTACCTGTGGCCTGTCAATAGGGGGTGTGATGTGAAGGAGGAAAGGCGTTTAAGGGGTCTGTTAGCTCATTCCCAGACACTAACCGAGCTTAATTCTCGGCTGATGAAAACAGACCCTTACAGAATTACCGTCAGCAAGTGCACATCCAAATAAACTGCTTTCTGATTTTTTTCTAAACTGTTACTCAGATCTGTTATTATATTTTACTTGCTCTTAAAGTAATTAAATTCTTTCCTGTAACATTATTTTAATCTCTCAGGTAACATGTCCTCATTACTTGTTATATCAGTTTGCAGATCAGAGTTAAACTCACTGTAAAATATTGCTCCTGCAGTAATACAGTAGAACAATTACAAGGATAGGAAAGACTGATAAATCACTGTACAAGAATGTTTTCAGTTGCTATCTTTTTCCTTTGCTTCCACCAGGACTAAGTGAGTTGTAGAAGCAATGTGTTTAGCCCAGGTAAACTCAAACAGAGGTGGAAGCCACTTAATAGTCTGAGTGATTTCATTCAGAAGGTAGCAGTAGCAAAGCTTCTTAAGAACTGGTGTCCTGTCCTTATGTAACATGTATGCTGTTTTAATGGAAAGGACTCCTGAAAGGTGCAAAGATCCTCTGTTTTTTTATGGTTGATTTTGTTCTCTTTCCTACTCCTCTTCTTTGGCTTGATGTAACAGCTGTTATTGCTTAATACTAAGATGATAGAGACTCTCAACAGCTTATTTACATAGCCACACAAGGAGCAGGGACACCTTACTGGTCCCAGCTATCATGCATACAAAAAGAAGCATGTCTGATATGTTTTGCATTGCAGACATGACCTTCATTCAAATCCCTGCTCTTCCAAGGTTTGCTGGAATAACACGTGTAAAACCGGGTATTGCTCTGGTTGCATCAGATCTCTAATGAGGAGCTCTCAAAACTGGTGGTGGTCTAAATTTTTCATGCAAGTGGGTGATCAGATTACTGCCTCCCAGGTCACCCTAGCAGTTCCAGGAGCAGCAGCAATTCAACAGTTGCCGTGATGGATTTGGGTACAGTGAGAGGGCAGGCTGAATAATCTCCGGTTTAGCTGGTACTGATTTTACTTCATGAACTAGGCAGCAGGGGGTGCCCTGAATTGGGCAAACATAGGGGAGTAGGATTATTTTCAGGTAGATACTTTTTCTGCAGAGGTGACCTCATTCCTAGTCTCCTTGAAAAGCCAGAGTCTGCCATTCTCTCTCCTGCCAGCTTCAAGTGTGACCACAACACCTGACAGCACTTCCCAAAACTACTGTAGTATGGCAGAGATAGGAAAAACAAACATGGGCCATGAAGATTTTTCACTTCCTTGTAGCACTTAGGTCATGCACAAGTAAAATTAAATAGCAGTTTGAACTATAAAGAGTAAAAATAGTTAATATCTCCCAAGGGAAATGAGGGATATTTTTTTTTTTTTTTCCCCCCTCCCCAATTCTCGGAAGCAAAAAGTTGTATAATCTGAAAAACCTGACATTCCATATTGAGGGTTTATTGTAAGGTAGTAAAACCAGATTTTATATCTCGTTTATTCCTACAACTTCTGATGTGCTTCCAAAAATGGTATTAAGGCAGCAGCTGAGGAAATTTTATGAGATAATGAAGCAGAACAGTTACTGAAAGCCATCTGCTCAGTTGTTTACAAACTTGCTTCAATACTTCAGAGGCAGTGGTAGAGTACGTGTCTAAACTTCACAAGCTGCACTAGGTAGAACTAAATGAAATGCGCCGGGGCCGGGCTGAGCTGGGTCCCTCTCTGTGCAGTGTAAGCGGTTGCCAGGCAGGCCTGTTGGAAGCCAGCAGAAAGCACCACACAGAGGTGATTATGTGCCACCATCTGTCACGCTTCAAGCCTACCATACAGCATGGCTAATCAGCCTTGGCAGGATGATGGATGAACAGCAGCAGCTGCCAAAAGCCACTGTTGGCAAACAGTCCTGAAGTTAAGAACTTTTTCCCCCCTCTGCCTTCCTCTCCAGGGTCCTGCTGCGTGTCCGCATGCTCTACTATCTACGACAAGAAGTTATAGGGGACCAAGCAGACAAGATCTTAGAGGGTGCTGACTCAAGGTTAGTGCAAGTGCAGGTTTATTTTTTGCTTTATGACGCTGGCTTTTATAAAGTACACGTGTTATAGTAATGTAGCATTTAAAGGTTGTCACACTTTCTCTCTTAAACGTGTATTCTCAAGTAGCCTTCTTATTTTACCCAGCGCAGTGTGTAATTTTCTTGGGGGAGGAAATGATGTGGGAAATGAGGTGGATTTTTGGTTTTGTTAATAATGGACTATTCTATCTCAATTTAAAAAGTGAGAAAAAATATACCGAGACCTTAAATGAATCATATTTGGGTAACCATTGGCATTCCACTCCCAAAATAGCCTAATAATTTTTTGTTGCGGTTTTTTTTTGGTTGTGTGTTGTTTCTTTTTTTAACCATCCTAATTATTTTCCAAGGTATTTCAGTTTCCACGTTGGGTTTTGTATTCTGTCCCCTCCCCCCTAAATTCATATTTGTTTTGTTTTTTTTAAAACATCTTTGCCCAGTAATACCTTTGAGAATGTATTTAATGCTATCTTCGCAGTGAAATAGATGTATGGATACCTGAGCCATTCCATGCTGAAGTTCCTGCAGACTGGTGGGATAAGGAGGCGGATAAATCCCTTTTAATTGGAGTATTCAAACACGGTAAGTGATGTCTCACTCTGAACAAAACTCAGTTGTAAAGCTTTCTGTGTGTAGGACTGTTCAGTCATAATATTAACAAGTATTGTTCCAAAGAACTGTTGGCTTGTATCTCCCTTTTTTCCTTGCCTGCATTAAAAACCTAATATGAGCTGTAAATATCAGATGCTGTTTTTAAATGTTTGCAGAACATTTGAGAAGAAAACATTACTTTCTTGGCTGTAAATAAAACAAAACCATATTTGTTTAAATAATAGCCAAATAGTAAGATAGATCTCCATAAACTTTGCTTCCAGCACTGCTTCACTTGCTAACTCTGCCAACCAGTGTCAAAGTGGACGGTGGGCTTAACCTCTGCTATTAATCTGTACAAGTGCCTCCTGGGCTTTGTTCCAAGCAATATTTCACAAATGTCAGTGTTGAGAACTCCCGGCTCCCTTGAGTGGGATGCAGCCTTGTTAACTTTGAAAGGCTGGGGATGCAGAGCTGGCATGATATATACAGTGAGCGATTCCTGATTATAATCCCAATTCTCTGGAGGTCGCAGAGGTATTCTCAGCAGCCCAGCCTGACTAAAGGGGAGAATGATGGCTTATAAAACCTTTCATGATTACAGTTTGGCTTGAGGCTCTACAGCAGTTAGGAGCAGTGTGTTGTAGTACAAATCCTAATTGAATTGTGCTGTTCTGCCTATGTACAGCAGCTCTGTTTTGTGGGCTCAGCTGAGGCAAGTCTAGTCTAAAAATCATTTTCCTGCAGTGCACTGTTGGGATCTGCCATTTTCCATCTAGTCAACTTGGGCAGTAAAAAAGCAAACAGCAGTTTGAAAACCATAGAGGGAACAGTGTCATCTTACTGACATGCATCATCCTAAACCTAATAAGACAGGTTCGTTGGCCTTACGTATAACCCATGTATACAGCATTTTTGCAGCCTACATTGAGGGTTCCAGCAGGGCTGGAGCTATAGAAAATGCCTGTGTGTGTTTGTTTCCATTCGCATCTGCATGCTTCCGGTAGGGAGTATTGAATGTGGAGAACCACTGCCAAAATCATATAGGAAACTTGAAGAAGTTTTCACTTGTGAAAGATTTTTACTTTACCTTATAAAGACATTAAATTGAATGCTTTCTTCAGTATCTACTAATTGTTAATGTTATTGATGTGAAAACATTTGTGTGCTGATGGAATTTATCAGTATGAAAAATTTCATTACATGAATGAAACGGTTGTTTCCAGCACGGTGACAGCTCCTTTGTTTTATTTAAAAATAAATAAAAGAATCCAGAAAATTGTACTTCTACTGCCTAAACCTATTCTATTCACAGTTGGTCATAGCTTTTAAAAAAAAAATTGTCTCCCGCTCTGCATGCAGGTTATGAGAAATACAATTCTATGAGAGCTGATCCAGCACTGTGCTTTCTGGAACGGGTTGGCATGCCTGACGCGAAGGCCATAGCTGCTGAACAGAGAGGGACAGACATGTTAGCAGATGGCGGTGATGGGTAAGGAGGACATGAAAAAATTAATAAACTTTATCAGCATTGTATATGTTGGCATGAGTTCACATGTCATATTTTGCTTACATCTCGCCTGAGGATCTGAAGTGATCATATGATGTAAAAAAGTACAGAGAATTGTTTACACAGTTGAGCACGAAATATAAATGCGTAACTTGGTACACCGTACTGATGGCTTTTGTAGCTTTTTTTGCTTTTGCCCAGAAAATCGGCTTCCTCTCAAAAAAAAAAAAAAAATTCTCTTAAATATTTTGTAGTGGTGACTTTGACAGAGAGGATGAAGATCCAGAATATAAGCCAACCAGAACTCCTTTCAAGGATGAAATTGATGTAAGAACTTCAACTTTCTGTAATTACAAATATATATAGTTATAACTGATTCTCCGTGTTTACCTTAATGTGCAGTTCTTAAGTTTGAGAGCTACCGGATAAGCACACCTTACAAAGATTGTTTGCTGCTGTGTTTGAGAGATGACATACTTTTCTTCTGAAATGATAACATATGGTCAAAACTGAAAACTAAAATAACTTCTGTCTTCTTCTCCCCAAGGAATTTGCAAACTCACCTCCAGAAGACAAAGAGGAGTCCATAGAAATACACCCAAGTAAGACTATAGTAAAGAAATTAAAAGGGCAAAAATGGACCATTCAGTGAAAGGTGGACTGTTTATTTACCACTTGAGGTGATAGGTTGAGTTTCGGGAAAACATCACAGTAAACTTTCTAATGCCAATTGTCTTCATGCTTCACATCTTACAAAGCAATTATTTACTGTCTTTGAATAATCCACATTATGGCTTTCTGGTTGTATAATTACATAGTAGAAACTGATGATAAAGACCGGATGTTTCATAATGCAGCCGTTGATGTTTTTTGGTGAGATAATCTTGAAAGTTATAGATATGTTGCTTCCTCAGTATGGAGGAAAATTGCCAAGTTTAAGTGAGAATAATAAAGTGGGAAATTGTAAGCATACATAGGTGTTTCCTCAGAGGCAGAAGGATCTTCTTAGTAATATATTTGAAGATGCATTGCATTAATTTAAATACTTACAGTATTCATAATATGTTTGTATTCATAACATTGAATAATAAGGCTTGATGCTTATCTCTAAATGCTTCACAAGCGTTTCTGAGTTCTTAGAGTGTGATGATTTGATTCTAGTTTTTATTTCCTACCAGTGTAGTTATCCTGTTTCTAATTTGTTATGCACCACTTTTAATGAGGCATATGTTCTTATCAGATAAAACAGGAATCCAGTTCTAGCCATCGAAACTTTGAAATGTTTAGTGGTGGTTTTGCAGTGCACAAATACTTCTCTATTCTCTAGACAAGCACAGTGAAAGCAATGCTGAGTTAGGCCAACTCTACTGGCCCAACACTTCAACCCTGACTACCCGTCTGCGTCGCCTCATTACTGCCTATCAGCGCAGCTATAAAAGGCAACAAATGAGGCAAGAGGCACTAATGAAGACTGACCGCAGGAGACGTCGGCCTCGGGAAGAAGTGAGGGCACTAGAAGCAGAAAGGGAAGCTATAATAACTGAAAAACGACAAAAGTGAGTTTCTCAGTGGTATCTTTCTTTAAATCTCATTTGAGCTTGTGTGTCACCAGTACCATCCTTCTGTTTTGAAAGAATAAACTAAGGTGGTTTGGGGGCATCCAAACTATGCTTGGACTCTTGTTTATTCAATGGCCTCACTTCTCTTGCTTCTTCCTTGACTAGATGGACAAGAAGAGAAGAAGCTGATTTTTATCGTGTGGTGTCTACTTTTGGAATTATTTTCGATCCTGTAAAACATCAATTTGACTGGAATCAATTCAGAGCATTTGCCAGGCTTGATAAAAAGTCTGATGAAAGCTTGGAAAAGTATTTTAATGGCTTTGTGAATATGTGTAGACGAGTGTGCCGAATGCCAGTCAAACCAGATGATGGTAAGTTTCAACAACTGACTGTAGGAATCACCATGACTGTTACAAGACAGTGGGGCTGTTGAAATTTAGTGCCCAGGTGTAATGATTTCAAAATGGGTATACATTTAATTGATGTTAAATTATACAAATCGTTGTCATTGCAGAACCTCCTGATCTTTCCACTATGATTGAGCCGATCACAGAAGAGCGTGCTTCTAGAACTTTATATCGTATAGAACTGTTACGGAAAATCCGTGAACAGGTTCTCCATCACCCGCAGTTGGGGGAGAGGCTAAAACTTTGCCAACCAAGCTTGGACCTGCCAGAGTGGTGGGAGTGTGGTAAACATGACAAAGACTTACTGATTGGTGCTGCTAAACATGGAGTCAGTAGGACAGATTATCACATTCTGAATGATCCTGAACTCTCTTTTCTTGAGGCTCACAAAAACTTTGCTCAAAACAGAGGGACGGGTAATGTAAATACTGTCTCTTCGGTAAACCCTCTGGGCGCTGGCTGCAGTCAAACACCACCTATTGTCCCATCCACACCAGTACAAGAAGAAAAGACTACAGAACAAACGGAGTCTAAAGTTGAAGGGTCTGAAAATCCAGCAGCCAAAGAAAAGCCTGATATCAAAGAGGAGACAGATATCGCAGATAAGGACACTAAACCGGACTGTGATGCTGAGGCTGAGCCTGGCTCTGTTAAATGTGAATTGAAAGACATAGAAATGAGTACGGACGTAGACCCAAAATCTATTTCTGAGAAAGGTTCGGAAGAAGACGAAGAGGAGAAACTGGATGACGATGATAAATCGGAAGAATCCTCCCAACCTGAAGGTAACGTGTTGGTCAGATCAATTCTGTGTGCTTAGCATGAGCCCCACAGCTGTTGCAGTTTGTGCCAGCTGGTAAGTGGCACATGTGGAGCCATTATGGAGCTCGGGATGGGCTACATGTAGCAGTTCCTGTGCCCTTCTGCATATCAGGTGGCTAGATAAGCTTTCATAAAAAACATTCAGCATCAGTGGGGTATTCCCCCATAAGGCATGGTTTCCAAGACAGCTTACTTGAGCCAGTAAGCACAGTCTCTGTGCCAAATGCAGTAGACTAGGGCTCTGCTGTAGTAATTGCTGAACAAAAGCCTGAGTTAGAAACGTTGCGTCAGACCTGGTTGTTTTAACCTATCTGGTTGGGATGACATTGGGTGGTTGGGTGCTTTTGTAGTTAATGCCTGGTCATGGTTGTTATTCTGCAGGAACAGTTTCTCAGGGTAAAAATTTTGATGAAGAAAGCAATGCCTCTATGAGTACTGCAAGGGATGAAACACGTGATGGATTCTACATGGAAGATGGGGATCCCTCTGTGGTTCAGCTGCTTCATGAGAGAACGTTTGCCTTCTCTTTCTGGCCTAAGGTTGGTTATGGGTAGAATGACATGTGTCTTTTTTAATACAGATAAAATATGGGAAATGTGTTTGCAAGGTAACAGTGAGCTTCGTACAGTTCTGCACTTCTGATGGGCAAGGGACTTTTTTTCTATTAATGATTTGTGGAATAGCATTTTATTCTTCAATTTCTTACAAATTAGCAGAGGAAATGAAAGGAATTGCTTTACTGTAAATAGTGTCATTTAGTAAAACAACAGACTACTGACAGACCTGAGTTCTTATAGGCTGCATAACTGTATGTCAGCAGAATCGCACCTCTTGCACCTCTATTGATGGAAGCACATTTATGATTTTGAATTACAGATTTTGTCTGCAGAGCAATCTGCAGTGTTAAGAGCAGAGATTTTGTAAGATCACCTTTTTATTTTGGGGTGAGGAGATTGTAGAGAAGAGTATTGGTGACCTACATGAACTAAGCCATTATGTAATGTTGACAGATGTAATTGTATTAAGGTATCCTGCAAACATAAGCAGCAGTTTTAGATAGGATAAAGCTGTATCTTATTTTAGTAACCATGTAGAAAATTATCTAATATAAAATGTTTTTTAAAAATATGAAACCATAACCTCATAATAAATCCATACATAATTTAGTACTCTCCTTTGCAGTAAGGGTAGAGAGAGAAATAAAGTAGTAATAGTCTTAAGCTTACTAATCACCATAACAGGGCCATCTGGTTTGGGACGGGGTGGGGGGCAGGGCAGCGGGACCTTGCTCTTAATAGGCTTATTTCTGGGGAAAGCAAGCAGTCTGTTGCAGCTGCTGAGATTTGCTAGTGGCTTTTGCGCTGTTTTGCTGTTCAGGAAGCTAACTGATGCTCGTGTTCCCTAACCAACAGTATTTCTCATCGTTCTGAAGTTTCTGCTACTTCAGGCAGACTAGCATAGAATGTGCTTGAATGCTGAAATGAAAGAAATCAAATGATACTCATCTTCTTTGCTTTCAGCATGTATTTTGGGAATACGGACTAAAATCTTATTCCAGTTGTAGTGTAAAAGTAAAACAAAAAATCCCTCATCTATATAGGTTCAGCATAAGTAGACTAATAAACATAATTAGAGATTTTTAGTGTACACGCTTCAGTGAAATTTGAAGTGATAATGGGCGTGGAATGAAAATTGACATTCATTAGATGTCCCTAGGTTGGTGCCCGTTTCATAATGTTGAACTTTATTAATAATGACACTAATGAGGATCCACTTCCTAGGACAGAATTGCAGATCCAGCCTCTTGGTTCTTGAGAACTACAGCTTTAAGATACTGATTGCAGATGTTTGAATTTTTCTTTCCTAACTGTTGATTTGCTAACTGCTGAAGTTTTGTAGTGTAAAACAATAGTGAGTTTCTGTTAAATTTGTCAATTAGTACATTGTCATACAGAAAACGTGGTTTGTCTTCCTCCTTCCCTCCATTATAAATGCAGCTTTTAAATTCTAGTGATGTTTTATTCTTCAAAATTGTCTGTGTATTAGCTTCTTGTACAGCAATAAGTTTATCCTGACCTGCAAGAATAGTTGTTTTTGAATGCATTTCTTAAGCTTTGGAAGCTGGACTGTGTCATTACGCACATTTGAGTTTAAAAGGCGACCTTCACACTGAAGGTTCATTACGTACTTTTCCTTTATGCAGGACCGAGTAATGATCAACCGATTAGACAACATCTGTGAAGCAGTGCTGAAAGGGAAGTGGCCAGTAAATAGGCGCCAGATGTTTGATTTCCAGGGGCTCATACCTGGGTATACTCCAACAGCTGTGGACAGCCCTCTACAAAAAAGGAGCTTTGCAGAGCTCTCCATGGTTGGTCAAGCCAGTGTCAGTGGCAGTGAAGATATCACTGCTTCTCCTCAGTTATCAAAGGCAAGGCTGCATATTTCTTACATAAAACATTTTTATCTTGCATGCACTTCTTTTGCAAAATAAAAAATATAATTTCTCTAAATAAAAGAGGAAAAATAAAGTGCTTCATTGAATAAAATGAAGGCTTTGTTTTCAGAGTTACATGTTTGGACTTTTGTTTTAAATTCAGAATAGCAAACAGAGCTTTGCTAATGTTTGGAAATGCTCGTTTTTCATTAGGAAGATGCACTCAATTTATCAGTTCCACGTCAGAGGAGGAGGAGACGAAGAAAGATTGAAATTGAGGCTGAGAGAGCTGCCAAGAGGAGAAATCTTATGGAAATGGTTGCCCAGTTACGTGAGTCTCAGGTGGTCTCAGAAAACGGACAAGAAAAGGTTGTAGATTTATCAAAGGCCTCACGAGAGGCAACAAGTTCTACCTCAAATTTTTCATCTGTTACTTCAAAGTTTATCTTGCCTAATGTCTCCACACCCGTGTCTGATGCCTTTAAAACTCAAATGGAGCTGCTGCAAGCAGGTCTTTCACGCACACCCACAAGGCATCTACTAAATGGCTCTTTAATAGATGGAGAACCGCCCATGAAGAGGAGGAGAGGAAGGAGGAAAAATGTAGAAGGGCTTGATCTGTTGTTTATGAGCAACAAACGGACATCATTGACTGTAGTAAGACGCCAGCCTTTTTGTCTTATATGTGTTCTTCTGTGTTTAGTACTTTCTGAATGTGATTTTAAATGTTGTTATATTCTCCCTAATAGTAATGTACACTTTTTACCCAACCAGCTTTTTCTTTGTGTTTAGAGGTGTTATTTTTTTTTTTGAACCAAACAAAATGTTGTTCATGTCAAGTTTTAACTCTAGCAAATTGCAGCTGAGTTTTAAGTAGCTTATACTTTCAAAAAGCCTTCTTTTTTCTTTTTAACAAAACATGTTTATAACAACATATGTTTTGAGGCTTACCTATGTCTGTCTTAGTGTGTAGAAAAAGGAAGGTCTTGGGGGCCATTAACTGGAAATGCACAAACACTGCTCTGTCTTTAGCTGTACGTTCTTTAATGTTCAAGGATGCTAAAATTACAAAATTCCCTAATGTAATGGTATTGCTTTACATAGTATGAATATTGAAATCCATTAACTCTTGCATATGCAAAATCTCCTTGAGCATTTAGCTTCAGTCCCTGAAATTATTTCTGCCAGGTAACTGTTCCCTTGAAGTGAGAATTAATACAGATGTTAATGTTTTCAGGAGGATGCAGAAGTGACCAAAGCTTTTGAAGAAGATATGGAAGCCCTACCAGCAAGGAACATTCCATCTCCTGGTCAATTGGACCCAGACACTCGCATCCCTGTAATCAATCTAGAGGATGGGACCAGGCTGGTGGGAGAGGATGCTCCTAAAAACAAGGATTTAGTTGAATGGCTTAAATTGCATCCTACTTACACTGTAGATATGCCAAGTTATGTACCAGTAAGTATGTGATTCTAAAAGCGTTGCTCTATTATACTAATACAGAAGTTAGTTTTACAGACGTTAAAATTAATTTCCTCACATTGCGCATAGTCATTAGATTTTGTACCTGTTGGTTTTCAGTAGAGGTTTTCTTTTTAGCCACACGTACTGTAGTATGTAAACACCCAAGTGGCGCCAGGGTGTATGGGTTGCTTTTCCTTTCTTAATATTTGTACATTACAACAATGTGTTAAAGCATTGTTTGTGTCAAGTTCTGCAGAATTTCTTCATCTGGTAAGAAAAAAGATTTTTCTAAGGCTAAACTAATTTGCCCCTTCTTAAAATTTTTGTGAGAAGGGGTTCCATGATCGGTGATTTTTGTCAAGAAAATGAAAAACTAAAAAGCAATGCATTTCTCTTTCCAGAAGAGTGCAGATGTGCTGTTTTCCCCATTTCAGAAGCCGAAACAAAAACGACACAGATGTCGAAACCCTAATAAACTGGATATAAACACCTTGACAGGAGAAGAAAGGGTACCTGTTGTAAATAAGCGAAATGGAAAGAAGGTAAAAATTAAGTTAGTTCAGTGGAGGTCTTTTAATAGTATCTTTGCATGTGGAAAGCTGGTTTTCTGCTCCAAGTTTTCTTTTAAAAAGTTTTAATGATTTGGCACCAGCAGTTATTCTTACTAGAATTTACCGCCCAGTTCCTTTAATTCCTTTTTTGCTCTTCTGATATGTTCATATTAATCACTTGAGTAAATAATTCTTACTTTTTGAAACTATATAGCACATTTTTTCAGATACGAATTTCATTACTAGCCCTGCCTAAGTTGCAGCATTTTACTAGTATTTTTTTAAAACACAATCTTGTCAATTCTAGTCTCATGAGCTGGTTTCCATGTAGTTTACCACAGTCTGAACTGAAAGTCTTTACTGCCATCCTTCAGAGATGAACATGCACAGATAGAAAATATTCATATAAATAGTTGGTGGGTTTGGGGTTTTTTTAAGTATTAACCTTGTCTTTCGCATTAGATGGGTGGAGCTATGGCCCCTCCAATGAAGGACTTGCCAAGATGGCTGGAAGAAAATCCTGAATTTGCTGTTGCTCCAGATTGGACTGACATTGTTAAACAGTCTGTAAGTGAAACTCTCATTCCGTGCTTCACTGTAGGTCATAGCACAGAATAGTTGAAGGCTGTGTAAATTGATTATTAAGTCGTTATCTCATAGCTAGTTTTGAGCTGAAGGAGTTACAGTGTCTGGGTGGGAGTTGCCCAGCCTGGCGGGGATGGTGGTAGGAGGCTGCTGCAGAATGGAATTGAAGTACACTCAAACAATCAGCTTCATGAAGATACAGAGTTGCAGCGTGTTTTGTTTTATTGCTGTGTTTAAACGTACAAAATCTGTGACTTTCTTCAGTTTTTCTTACATGTTCTACTGCAGTTCGCTTTAGTAGCTAGCAAGTAGCTATTTGCCAGGGTTGAAAAACTCCTTTTGGAGTATGCTGAAATCCCTTCTGTTTCTTCCATCGTCATCAGTTAACTGCCGAAAGCTATAAAAGCTAATCGAGAATAAAGCTTGTTTTTCGCATCCCCTTTTCAGGGTTTTGTTCCGGAGTCCATGTTTGACCGTCTTCTCACTGGACCTGTTGTGAGGGAGGAAGGAGCAAGCAGAAGAGGAAGAAGGCCAAAAAGTGAAATTGCCAAAGCAGCTGCAGCAGCTGCTGCTGTAGCATCAACTTCGGGAATCAACCCACTACTAATGAACAGTCTGTTTGCTGGAATGGACCTCACAAGCCTCCAGAACCTACAGAACCTGCAGTCTCTCCAGCTCGCAGGCCTCATGGGCTTCCCGCCAGGGCTAGCAACAGCTGCTGCTGCTGGGGGGGATGGTAAAAATCCGGCTGCCATGTTGCCTCTGATGTTGCCAGGGATGGCAGGATTGCCCAATATGTTTGGACTAAGCGGATTGTTGAATAACCCGATAACGGCTACTACTGGAAATGCCACTACTGCTTCTGGTCAAGGAGAGACTGAGGATGGCGCTTCAAAAGCTGAAGAGAAGAAAAATGAGAATGAAGAGGAGAACAAAGACTCTGAGAAAAGCACAGACACTGTTTCTGCTACTGACTCTGCGAATGGATCTGTCAGTGCTGCTACTGCGGCGACTACCGCCACTGCCACCACTACCACCACCACCAACACTGGATTGCCCGCAAACCCTCTGGCCTTCAATCCTTTCCTGCTGTCTACCATGGCTCCTGGCCTCTTCTATCCATCTATGTTTCTACCTCCAGGACTGGGAGGATTGACTCTGCCCGGTTTCCCAGCACTAGCAGGACTTCAGAATGCAGTGGGCTCCAACGAAGAGAAGGCTGCTGACAAAACTGAAGGAACTGCCTTTAAAGATGAAGAAAATCTCGAAGGCAGTGATGCAGAGGAGAGCCTTGATAAAACTGCAGATTCCTCCGTTTTAGAAGATGAAATAGCACAGGGTGAAGAATTAGACTCACTTGATGGGGGGGAAGAAATAGAAAACAATGAAAATGATGAATAACCAGTACCAGTTACAGTTAAAGTGTTTTAAACTTTTGACAAGTGGTAGTCCTACTGTTTACACTCACAGTTAATGTCCATACTTAGTTTTTATAAGCTGTTCTGTAACATAGTGTAGCAAAAAAAAAAAAGTTCAAGTCATGTTATACAGATGTGTCAAAAGGTATCTTGGTCATTAAGTATTGTGCAGTGCATTATTTATTATCCCTAGGAGAGATGAAATTTGAGAGGTGATCATGTCTTTTTAAGGAAATTGACATAATGCTCTGCTTTTTTTTCTTTTGGTACCATTGGTATTATGAATTAAGCAGCAATTTGTAATCAAGTGGCACTAATAGAAGGAAGTGCTGCTTAAAGGAAGGATGAAGTTATATATTTAATTTTTATTATTTTTTTTTTTGCTGTGAAGGTCAAGATGAAATTTACCATACATATCGTACTCGCGCTTCATTTTGACTGTATGGGAGTTCACCCGCTCACATGCGCGCACACACCCACACACACACTCTCTCTCTGACAATCTTCATGATAGTGTGAATGTCTCTGTCTTGAGACGCAGCAATAATAAGGCAGCTGTTGAATGTGAAGAGTACCTTTTGGAAATTAACCCGCGGAGAAGGTTCTTACAGGATAAAGCTACAGTTTAATCGTCTCGTGATCTTGTAATGCACTGGTATAAACAAAAAGAAAAAAATCAGGTACCTTTTTTAAATTAAAGGACTTTGTTACTTTAGCCACAAAGCTAAACAGCATTACCTCAACTCTAAACTAGCCTTGAAGTTTACAGACATGACTTTGTAAATGTATTGTTTTTCTTTGTTGTGATGTCTTTTTATTTTTTTTTCTTTGGAAACTGCTATCATGTAAGATAAGATGTAAATTGCTGCCAACTGTAGTAATGATGCTTTTAATAAAAGTGACCCATGATATGCAGAGATGTAATTATAGAATGTAGTGTTTAGGGACATCACAACTGGTGTTCGCTTTCTGTATTTGCATTGTGGCTTTTTTATAGCATTTTTCGGCTATATTCTTTATAGATTAGTGGCTGTAAATGCTGAACTGATTGTCTTCAAGGGACTAGGCAGGAAGAGAAACCTTGAATTACCTTCATATTTTCCACTCTAAGTAACTCTACAGAAATGCACACTAAAACCCCTACTTTACTCCTTCAAAGGGGCTTGAGAGACTGAGAATACTTTAAAATGTGTTCAGCATGTGATAATGTGGTACACTAAAGAACAAAAGGGCAGAAGAAAAATGAGGCTTTAATAGGCACAATATCTAGGTCATTTATCCTTGGTTAATGGGTAGAAAAACACAATGCTGTAGTGACAGCAAGGGATACAAAGGCTCTGTGGTATCCTGTAGACCAGAGCTTGTGATGCCAGAAACCACTGTGTCAAACAACCTACATGAAACTAAAACTGACCCACTTTTCATAAAAACCAGGGTCTCTTCTGGAGAGCTACCGATTTGTACCCTTTTGTGACCTTTTGATATTGGAGATAATGTACCATTTGAGAACTTCTGTTTTCAGTGTTGTCACCTTGACACGCACGTACACAACCATCTCGAGAGCGAGGATAAAAGGTTAGATTTTCAGTGGAGTAAATGAAAAATTAGCTGTTTGAGTTGCCAGCTGTGGGTGGACCCCCGTCTTAGGACTAATATTATCCGTGCGTTTGGAATGCTGGTGAGCTGCGAACTTCGCTCTCCTGTCCACTGCAAATTTGCACAAGAGCTCAAATGGACAAGTACTGCAAGGCCAAAATTCAGTTCTGAGGGGGATGTATGAAAAGGAGTGAACTTGGCCTTAAAAGAACATTCTGTGAACAATGAAAGTAGAATAGAAACGAAGGCTTAGGAAGTGAATTTTGTGTGAATGAATCACAGACACCATGGTGTTGAAATGAATAGATGTCAGGATGTCTTGTAGTGCCACTTAAATAGATCATACAGAGTTAATGAAGGTCAGGAAGGATTCCCCCCACCATGTACATCACTGAACGGTTGACGAGGTGTGTTATTCCTGTCTCTTGCTAAAACATCACGCTTAGACCATGACAAAAAGAGGCTGAAAGCCAAGGTGCATTAACTTGATCAGGTGTATCACATACTCTGTTTTATTTGTTTGAGCTGTTATTTAAGTTGTTTAAATGCCTAGTGTCTTATTTTTTCTTCTACCTGTAGAATTCCCACTGTAAAAGTTGCTGGTGCTTTCCGTTGTGTGTATTCCACATACTGGTACCAAATAGCCTTTTTTTTTTTTTTTTGAAATTCAGTTTTATAATTCTCAGCAAAGATTCACAGACTAATGATATCCCTTGGGGGAGGGCTCTTTTTAATTGGCAAGACTAGAAATTACATTGTTAAATGCCACGCTAACCACCTTTCTTCTCCTAACCCCCTTCCTCTGTCAAAATGAGGGGGAAATTCTGGTAACTGCTGATAGTTTTTGGCACGGAAGCGTCCAAGTCATGGCAGTGTCCAAGGGACAAATGAGTGACTCTTACCCCTATTACAAGCGTTCCTCCATAATGATACTACTCCTCTGCCTTTCCTAATCAAAGAAAAACCAAAAGTGGAGAAGAGTTGCTACAGAACGAAGGCCATGGTAATGGGGGAGCCTGCGTACTCTGAATGTGCTTTCCTTACAGGCCAAAGGCAACGCTCACCTGTTGAAAAGCAGGTGACAGTTGGGTTTTGGAAGGGATACGGGCCCCTGGTATGAAAAATGAAGTGGGGGGATTGCCATCTAATGTCCAAGAAATGTATTACATGAAAATACGAAGGTTTTTCTTTGATTTGACGCAGAGTTTTTGTTAATTATTGCAAAGATACTTAGGAGTTTTAAAGTGTGTCTAAATGAATAAAAGCTTACGCGAGTAAGATGCTTAGATCAGATACTATTCTGCACTTGATTGACATCTGGAGCACCCTTTTTGTCTGTCTCGATGAGAAGCCTTCTTTTGCCACAACTTTTTTTTTTTTTTGCTGGACCTCCTAATGGTCGCAGAAATGCTAATGGGGGTATCAAGGAGGACAAGCAACTTTTGTTGTTGTTGTTGCTTTCGAGAAGGACATATCTGTGTCAAAGCACAACAGTCTGCAGGCTCACACAGCCCTTTCTGTGTGCGTGGCGCACGGTCCTGCCAAGGGAAACAACAAAACAACAACAAATCTGCTCAGGCTATTAAAGACCTACTTTTTAAGAACTTGCGAAAGAAGTCTCGCAGACTCACTTTGCAAACCTGGGCTGTAAAGGAGAGCTGGTTCAAAGTACGAGTGTTGAATACTGTCACTGCTGAAACAGCCCACAAACCCAAAGCTGATCCCAAGTATCTTCTGTCAGCTTTGGTCTCTTCTTTCATATCAATGCCAAAGTACTGCTTATTGGAATAACGCACTTCTCTGACTGAGGACCTTTGCCGTTTAGTGCAGCAGAATAAGCATTTTCTCATTTGAGGGAGGCTTAAGATTTGGGGGTAGGTGGGGCAGTGGTAATCGGTTGTATTTCTAGTATTAAGCTTCCCATTGAATTCCATATTGCATACAAAGCTGCCTGGGATGTTTGGGACTCCTGTTGCTCTGCACCACGTGTTTCGGCTACCTCTGAATCCTTAAGGGGGGCGGTGGGGGGTGGCAATGTCAGGGCATCCGGGAGCTGAGTCCTGCTGCCTCCAAACTCTCCCCTGGAGACCTGAAAGGTGCTGGCCCCTCAACGTGTTCTGGCTCTACTCCGTGGGGGAGAGCGCTGTGGAAATAACCTGTCGGACCCCTCTTTGGCTTCAAGCGATGATGCCTTGGAGAGACCTGAAGTTGGCTTCTTGCACAGAGGGATGCGGTTCCAGGCATCCATCCTAATCATTAGCTTGAGTAGGCTGAGGAAAACGCATGGAGGAAATTAAATTTAAGGATTGCCAGTTGCTGTGACCAAAGTTTGATGGGAGTTTTGGAAGCAATCAAACATATCCTTCCGAATGTAAGGTGGATGTGCCAGCTCTGTCTGGCTTTCGGTAATAGATTTGATGCAAAACAGCAAATATTTAGGATCATGTGAACTATTGTGCAAAAATATATTTTCTAAAGGGGGATAGACCCCTTTCACTGAATGGTTTTGTTTTTCTGGTTTTTACAGATTGCTGTCAGCACCAGTAAAACCATCACATCTTAACGGTTTGAGCTGTTTGTGTTGCAGTAGTTCAGTGCTGGTAGTTTCCAGTCTGTTCCTTGTACTCCCACAGTCTTTGCTTAAAAAATTTAGCTATCAGTGATAGCTGAAAGACAGAGACTTCATTAAATCCTGGTAATTGTAGCTGATGTTAAAAACCCAACCCACCCATTTAGAAAGTTTGCTCGGAGTACGGAGATGCAAACACTGTTAATTGGGGTCTTGCTGCAGAAGCTCCTTTTTTCTTTTAGTTCCAACATTGTATACGTGAGCCTTATTAACCTGCGGGGCAATACGGAGATGCTGCACCCTGCATTCATCAATCTTTTTGGGCAGTTGCATCCATAAACCCAACGGCAGGCGAACCATAAGCTTTAAAATGCCTGATATTGCTCGTAACGGTGCGGTGAGTGGTCTGCTCTGGTACCAGAGCTTTTGCAGCTCTCCTCTTCTTGGACAATGCTTCGGCCTTCCAGTTTTCGGGAAGTCCCGGGAACCTGTGGGCTTTGCAGGCGTCAGGAGTTGGGAGCAGCGGCCGCCTGGTCTGTGCTATCGGTCTCCTCCCACAGGGCTTCTGCTATTGTTGGGCCCGGGAAGGATTTGCATATCTGTGAGTGCAGAGCTAATGTTCGCTCCCTCTGCTCAGAGGCCCTGCAAGGAAACTCCATGATCCTTCCCTCCCCCCCCCTTCCTCTCTCCCTCTCTTTTTTTTTTTTTTTTTTTTTTCTCAGGGCTAGTAGAAAATAAGAGACGGCCATTGTATTTCACTGCGGCGGCATTGTTCTGCACCAGACAAAGATGGCATATTTCTCCGATCCATAGTTTCTGCTCCTTCAGCCATGGCTGGCTACTGATGAGCAGCTGTGCAGACTCTGAATAGCCTAAGGCATTTCCTAAAACCATTAAAAATATGAATTTTCCCCAAACACGTGCCAAACCCCTCCCAGAAATATGTGGCAGGAGGAGGGAAGCAAAGCCTTTGCTCTTTGTCCGGAATATGTTTTCCTAAAATCAAACTTTCAAGGCATGCCCACTTCCAGAGAAAGCAGGTAAGTTCTCTCAAACGTACCAGTCGATTCCGTAATGACTTACGGAAGTGCTGTTTACAAGAATATTTTAATAGAATAAATGTTTTTTGAGGTTTTCTTTAAGGATTTTTGTGAAGGTAAGAGGTGAAAATGAAAAGTTTAAACTAAGCTATATAATTTTGCTTTACGAGCCAGACAGGTGCTTATGATAAATAGTTGAAGAAAATGTTAAAAATCAGGCCTGTTCCTCATCTGCCGTGCATCTGACATTTCCGAAATAGCATTGTGGGCTGTCACTGTTAAGGACATGCTTTTTCTTCCCAGTCGTCTTCAAGTTCTTCTCCACCAGCCTGGCCATCTTCTGCTGTCTCCGTCTGCAGCAGGCTTGCCATCTGCTATATGGCTAATCAATTCACAAAGGTGCTGCTGGGCAGTGCAGACTCCCTGTCCTCTGCCAATATTTTCTGGAAGTTGTCAAACATAGCTGAATTTGTTCTCAGCTGTCACAATCATCGCATTGATTCCAGCTTGTAGCACTCTAGTGACCAGTGGAGTACGCGCTTTGTTTTGAAAGCAGCGTTTGCTCTTTTGTGCCTGTTTTATTAGGCTGGAGCTATCGCCGGAGTCTGGGGGAACGCGTCTCTCGGGCTGCAGGTAAAAGGTGCCCTTTGACTGGTTTAAGTTGCCTCCTCGCACGTGTGAAGGGTGAGCCCGTGGGCGAAACGGCAGCCCAGGACTCCGGATTCGATTTCTAATTCTGTCCGCTTCCCCGAGGCGGTTGCTTTAATTGCGGTTTCCAGTCTTCAGAATGGAGGATGACACTTGCCTTCTTCACAGCGATGTTGTGAGGCTAATGTTAGCAACAATCAGGCGGTACTCAAACCGCCCTGATTAGGACTGCCTGGGTAAGAGACTTCAGCTCATCCTTGAACATGACAATCTTCATTACATCTCGGGCTGTCGTAAATGCAGCCCCCCCTCAATCAATTGCTGCCACTGTAGCACGGTGAACCTGCTACCCCGCTGTGGGATACCAAACCTGTCAGCTTCTCTCTGCCGTCTCTCTGCCTCCACGGAAAACCGCATGCCGAGCTTTGGGCCTCACTTCTTCTTGTCCCGTTGAGTCCTGTTTTGAGGGCAAGGCTTCGGCTCCTGCTTCTGCTCGACCTTGGGGCCGCTCTCTGTTTTGACTGCGTAGTACATCATAAAAATGGGAACATAAATCAGGACGCAGACTTCTTCAGGAGGAGGGTTGGTTGTCGTTCGTGTTTCTTTAATACCCCTTTGGCCACACCTGGATCTCACGGTGGAGTCGCTTCACCCGGTGGAGCCGCTTCACCTGACTGATTTGGCTACCAACGTAGACACTGGTTTTAAGTGGCAGTATTCACGTCATTACAGCTTCATGTTCTCCTAAAAAGGCTTCTGCGGTACACATTGCTCTGCTGATGGGGCAAATTCAGATGGTAGATTGCAGGAAGCTTTAGTATACTCCAAGCTGACAGCTTCTCTTTCTCCCTGGTCATGCGGTAGTGCTGCAAAGCCCTCCCTTAGTCCTTCCTTGCCTTTATTTACAGACTGCCTCAATAAGGGAGCTTGTGGCTACGTCAGGGATGGGCAGAGAGAACATAATATTCCTGGTTTTTTTCCAGCCTTGTCTGCTTTCTGTCAGCCAGCACGAAGTGGTTAGCTGATGTTTCCAGTGTCCACTGGTCGTTTAGCAGAAATCAGTAGTCTTTTTAAAAAGGCCCTAAGCCCAGCTTTCCAAGTACCAGTTCCTACCAAGGGCACCTTCTGTCATTGGCGCTGTACAACTGCACTAAAAAGGAGCATTCAGGAAAAGAAAAAAGGCATCTGTTGGCTTTAAACACTCAGTGTTTCACTTGAGCAAGCTTTTTCATTGCCCTATTAGTTTCCCTTGCCACATGAAGAGCTGCCATCATTTCTTACCTACTGTATATTTATATTTAATCCAAAGGAAAAAAGCAATTTTCTAGGAGCCACGAGAAGCAAGCTCCAAAAGATCTTTCAGCCTGTTTTCAGTACGTGCTGCTAAATACCTCATGTTTGTCAGCTCCTCTTGGCACCCTTTTTCTGTAACAGCCTCTAATGAATTTGGATCAGCTTCTCTGCTGATGGCTAGTAGGGATCACGCAATGCGGTAGCAGCACTTGAATATGTGGAGCGTTTGACTACAACCATTTCAGGGGTGGACATTTTTAACCTGGATTTACAATAGGATTTGCAAAACTGTTTTCATCAGTAGATTTCTTTGTATACAAGCTAAAGGATGACTGGGCTTTCTTGCACACTGTTTAATGAAGTCTTCCTAAAGCAGTTGCAAGTTGGTATGCCAAGTAGGAGGATCTTAACTAAATTGGAACAAATTGCGCTTCTCTGCCATGTGCTTCTTTATTCCTCATGGAGAGGCAGCTTTTTTAGCTCTCTTCTTAGACCTCGTGCCTGCGGTGACCCAAGCGACGTTTGCGTGCAATGATACCAGGTTTTCTTGCTGAGACTTTACTGTTTGCACTACAGAAATAATCTGCAAGCGATTGTGGAGCTGGTTTTTATGTTTGTCTTCACTCTTTCTGATAGGTAAGGGAGAATATACTGTGAGCAGGCAAAAGCAAATTAAATCTGCACTGATGTCTCTAATGGCCAATGTGCAATAGGTTTGCACGCAAGTCTGTGTGTCTGCTGCTTGCAGCAAACAGAAATTGTCACAGGGAAAATCAGAACCGGGAGTCTTGGGAGGAATGTGAAGCGCAAACACAGGTTGGGTGGAGAATGAATTGAGAGCAGCCCCGAGGAGAAGGACTTGGGGGTGTTGGTGGATGAGAAGCTCAACATGAGCTGGCAACGTGTGCTCACAGCCCAGAATGCCAACAGCATCCTGGGCTGTATCAAGTGTGGCCAGCAGGTCAAGGGAGGGGATTCTGTCCCTCTACTCCACTCTTGTAAGACCACACCTGGAATATTGTGTCCAGCTCTGGAGCCCCCAACATAAGAAAGACATAGACATGTTGGAGTGGGTCCAGAGGAGGGCCATGAAGATGATCAGAGGGCTGGAGCACCTCTGCTATGAGGACAGGCTGAGAGAGTTGGGGTTGTTCAGCCTGGAAAAGAGAAGGCTCTTGAGAGACCTTATAGCAGCCTTCTGGTACCTAAAGGGGGCCTACAGGAAAGATGAAGAACAGCTCTTTATCAGGGAGTGTAGTGATAGGACAAGGCGTAATGGCTTTAAACTGAAAGAGGACAGAATCAGGTTAAATATGAGGAAGAAATTCTTTACCCTGAGGGTGGTGAGGCACTGGAACAGGTTGCCCAGAGAAGCTGTGGATGCCCCACCCCTGGAATTGTTCAAGGCCAGGTTGGATGGGGCTTTGAGCAACCTGGTCTAGTGGGAGGTGTCCCTGCCCATGGCAGGGGGGGTTGGAACTAGATGATCCTTAAGGTCCCTTCCCACTCTAACCATTCCACGAGTCTATGATTTCTGTGGGAACACTGTGATTTCCCTTCCTGGTTCAAGGTAGCAGCGATGCCCCTCCAGTGCAAGGCAAAGACTGAAGGCATATGTGGCTGATGCAGTAAAGGAGTCCTTGATGGAGTCCTCCTTGTATTGGTGCGTTTTGTCAGTGGAGACTACAGGAAGAGCAGGGAGATCTTCCCTCATTGACTCAGTTATCCTGGGGAAAATGCATGGACACGGCTGGCACAAGCAGGCTGTTGCCCGCCCCATCCTTGGCAGGGTTTCTAACAGAGGAACCTCAGAAGGGAGGGGAGCCAGAGGTGACAAAAGCCCCTCATAACCTATCGGAAAAGAATGGTTTCACCTGCAAGATGATAAATTGCTGGTATGAATCAGTAGCAAAATGCAGGGCCTTTCCCTCATTATTCCCTTCATCTGCCAACAACCTCTCAACCTTGGACACGAGCAGTTAGAGCCTTCCTGCAAAATGTGTGCAGGATGGGAACATGTAGCTCAGGCTTCTCGGTGCTCACTAGATCAGTGCTGGGTAGCTTTAAATCACGGAGCACATTTTTAGCTGGCGCAGGCTGTATGTATGTACTTGGCCATTGGGAGGATGGAAAAGGTGAGGATGCCATCGTGAAGACCAGAATGCCACCAGGCAACCCCCTCCCTCTGGTCTAACTGTCCATGTTCCTCGAGGTCCTGTCCAGCAGAGTTTACACTAGTGGTTTTTACAAGCTCATTTTCAAGTTCTGGTTTTATGTTCTGTTTTATGGTATGTTTATTCCCTTTGCTTTTATTACTGGTTTACAGTTGCCCAATTCTTGTGTTTGCTGGCACCAAAACTCATGTGAATCCACAGCTATCATCCCCACAGCTAAAATGCTAACGGCAGCTACTGAAATCCCAGTAGCGATGGATGTAACACCAAGTGTTGCAGAGGAATCTCCAACTGGGAAAAATCCATAATCCTTTTGATATTTTTGCAAGTTTGAGTCCTGGCCCCCATGGAAATAAAGGCATAAAGCTGAAAATGAAAATCTCACCCTGAAGTACAAGCAAACTGACCACTCTGAATTTGTTTAGGAATCACATTTGACTCTAAAAATCAGCCAAGCTATGCACAAATAATTCAGGAAGATATAAATGGCTACATTATAATGAGCAGACACCTATTTTAAGCATGATCTATGTTTTTAAGAAAATTCATTACAATAAGTCTTACAATACCAAGCTCTTCAATGAATTTTTCATGTCTGCATACCAAGATATATATAAAATGATCGTAATCATACACCTTTGGGGCAATGCTGAGCACCAGCTGTTTCACCGATGATTTATAGGTTGCCATGTTCAAGGTTAATAATCAGGAGAAACAGGTTACACTATGCAATGTATTTATGTCAGGTTAGAAGTTCAGTAGTGAGGATATGATGTTAGGATGATATGTGCGATTTTAATTAGCTACATCCCAGCTTTCTGGAAAATCAAATGCAATCGCTTTCTGAAGGTAAAATCTGTGAAAAGTTACTGGTGCTAATTTTTATTTTCAACTCGGTTGAAATTAAACCAGCAAAACATCCTCTTCTTCTCATCTGAAATCTGCATGCAAGCAGCCTAAGTGGTCGCTTCATAATAAAAAATCAGTGCTAAGGTGGATGGAGATTTTCCCAGGACAGAGAGCAGGATAGTTTAAACTACAAATGCAGTTGAACTCCATGCTTTGGGAGCTGCTGTATGTTGCAGCCCAGCCCATGAAGGTAAGTCATCATTGTCTGTCAGCGTACCACCTCGAAGCAGCAGTGGAGATGGTGGCCATGGTGCATCGGCCCATGCAGCTGCCCCAGCCACTGGTAGGAGCATTGCTCACGGCCATGGTTGTTCCCTCCCTGGTTCCAGCTACGTCCCCATGACCTCCAGTAAGTGGACCATCGTAATTGTGTGATTTCCAGGATCTGCTCTTCTGTGTGTGATATTTAAACAACAAAAGAGAGAGGCTAGGAGCCAAAAATTGATGCCATGGGCCTTTTTTAAGTTTCTGAATACTTACCCCTTGGTTTAACTAGGGAACCACCTGCAAACTGACAAGCCCAGAGGCCAACAACACAGAAAAAAAGCTTTGCTTCCACCTCAACAGGGAAATTTTCAGCACTGGAGTTTTCTGACACAACCAAAAGGTGCAATCTTTTCTACTAAGGCCTGGGGAGCTTTCGCTGCTTGCAAACACCAGAGTCCCCGAGCGGAGCCTTGGAGCATTGTCATTGCATTGCATTCTTTGCAAAAACCTTTACTTCGTCTGATCAGCTTTCCTGAGCTCCCTCGAAGCTGAATGCTCGTTCCCAGAAGTCGTCAGCTTTTTCCACACACTGCTGTCATTATATTCACAACAGGGAACTCCAAATAAGATGAGGAAAGGGGCTAATTCATTTCAGAAGGATGGCTTTAAATCGCAGCAGGCTCAGCAATAGTGCATTTTTCTTCAGATGAAAACAATTGATCCATCCCATCTTTGCATTTTCAGCTGCATTGTCCACCAGACTGGGACTGATGGGAGGTGTGCTGGTGCTGGGGTATCAACCCTGGGTCAGGTCCGGCTTCATGCCCACAAGTTGTTACGTCCACCTTCTCCCCCTAGAATGATCTGTGGCTTAGTGGGATTTGAATCTTGGACTACCATGAGCCCTAGTTAAGGATCTCCTTGGTGTTGAGATGCTGCGTGCAGCAACATCCCTCACCCACAGACCCCAACTGCACACTTGGACTGTTGGATGTCATGCATTCAAGGCCTGTCTCCCTTTCCCGCTGTGCGTTGATGTATGCTAAACAACCTGTTGAACTTAGAATAACGAATGCAGCCTGCCCTCTAAACAAATGGGAAGAGGCACCCTGGCATAATAAAATCACCAGAGAGAGGGCAAGGAATAGGACACAGATGAGATTTCATTCTCATAAATTGCCTCTCTATTACACTTGGAGTGTATTCACAATAGAGAACTCCAAATAAGATGAGAAAAGGGACTAATTCATTTCATGAGGATGGCTTTAAATCTCAGCCTATACCCATGCTAGAAAATTAATTATGGCTATGATGAATGAAAGGAGAAGTTATACCAATAATGAACATCACCATATCCTGCTTTCTTAGCCCAATAAAATTTTCTTTAACTGAGCGGTGGTATTCATAAATGTCAGCAAAGCAAAACATGAAGATAATAGGACACATTGACCTGGGTGCAGGCGGGGGTGCCTACAGGTACGGGGAAAGCTGTCGGAGCCCTTACATGCTTGTGTGTGATTTTAAAAGGCCAGGCTGTCTTAGGCGTTTCACAGAACAACTGATCGGGCAGTGGAGAAATAAAAATAGGGGGTATAAACATTATTACTGAGAGCTGTGGTTGACGGTGGATGGAGCTGGAATCCCAGGGGGAAAAGTTGGCCACACTGAAGGTAGCGGTAAAAGTCATCCCGAATCCGGTCTTACAGCATCCAGTCCGAAACAAAATGACCTAAATTGTCCTGTTAAGTTATTAGGCTGTATACCCTGAGTTACTGCTGAAGGGCTAGTGCTCAAGCATTTTATTTCACTAGTATTTCAGTGTATATTTGCCTCTGGTTGGCCTGGCAGGGACCTTAAGAGGTCTAACAAATCCATTGCCCTAGAAGAGGACTAACCACCCTTCAGGCTCTTCTGGTCATATTTTTTTAACCTGTTCTTAAAGACCTTGAGAGACAGAGATCCCACAAACCATGCCGTGCTTCGCTCACATTTTGACTTACTCTCCTTGCTGTAGTTTTTGCCTGTGACTGTTACTCCCATTCTCTGTGAACAAGGAGAACGAAAGGATCCCTTTTCCTTGGCAGCAGTGTTTTCTACCTTGGAAATCAGTTATCGTGTTCCACCTCAGTCTTTATGTCTTCAGACTGACCCACGGTTGGCCCAGTCTTTCCCTGAAGGTTAAACCTTCCAAACCACTCCCTTCAGTCGATTTTAAAGCAGGTCCCAGCACTGACCACCCTCTTTGGGCTGCAACAGTCCGTGCGACCGGCTTGCTTCACCTGGGGCTTCGGCCCTTTCCCTGCCCACCTCCTGGTACGCAGCTTCCCTCTTTTGTCATGGTGTGATGTTGTTTCGTACTCAGCTTGTGAGCCTCTGTTCCTCCCGAGGTCCCCTGGCTGGTGGACCCTCCGTGCGTTATTTCTCCATAACAGTAGTACCCTACTACTTCCCATCGGACTGTAAGGACATTTATCCAGTTTGTCATTCTGAATTAAGACCTTTTTTAAGCGTGAACATTGCCATTCAAAATATTTCAAGACTCTCCGTGAAGGCGTGATCTCTGTTCCCCGCTAAACACTCCCAGGTCCTGCGAGGCCTCACAGAATCTCCTTTTAACCATAAACTCCATCCTTTTGTACAGTTTCCAATTTGATTTTCAGTTGCATTGCGGGAGTTCAAGCTAAAGCATGCTTCCCCAATTTACTTAGGAGGATGTTTGGAAGACTGTGTCAAAAGCCTCGCTAACCTCAAGTATATCCACAAAGCCTATTACTTTACCACACAAGGAAATTAATTTGATTTGATGCAATATGTTCTTGACAAACCCGTCTTGACTGAATCTCATCTCCTTGTTCTCATCCATGTGCCTACAAATATTTATTTTTTTTTATTTTCCTGGGAAATGAAATTAAGCTGACAGTGGTTTATAATCCCCAGCCCTCCTTCCCCCTCTCCCCCCTCCACCCCCCCCTGCATCCTCTTCCTTTCTCCAGCCACACTAGGTTTTTTTTTTTTTTGGTTTGGTTTGGTTTGTTTTTTGTATTCCTCTGGTGCAGTAACCCTTCCTCCCCATCTAAACCCCTCTCTCCGAGGCTCCCACAGGGGATGGAAAGCTGCTGTTTTCCCTCACGTGTTATGACATTTGACCACTTCACCCTCAGCCAAACGGCGAGCGGCTCGCTGCTTAATTTCAGGATCCAAAATACAATTGCTTTTTAAACTCCCTATGGACTCTTTCCAGGCTACTGCACAAATTAAGCCTGTTCCTACTCCTTTCCCCATCGCTTCCTTTCCTTACAAAGCGGCGGCTTCTTCCTTCTTTTTAAACTTTTATATAGCGCTATAAATTTACGCGGAGATTTACAGGCGCTAGATAAGACCCCCTCCCCTTGGCTGCCCAGAAGAGTTTGCACGCTGTTCCTTGGCTCTGGTGAGAGAGGGTCTCCTCCGTGGCCTCTGCCTTCCCTCTTCCCACAGCAGCACCGAAGCCAAACAGGAGCAAAGCATCTCCCTCCTGCTGAGGTATCGCTGGCAAACGGGGCCGCCCCATCTAAAATTGTTGCAGCCTTCTGCTTCTCTGCGAGGGCATGAGACTCATGGGGATCTGTGTGTCTTCTGTGTGGCTCCGTGGTCTCCCGGTTTGCACCCAAAGCAGACCAGAGATGCAGTTTCGTTTCCTTTACATGCTAATGAGCTCAGCTGTTCTGGCAGCAGCAAAGCAGGGTGGGTGGGGGGGCTCAGCTGTGGGCTGCATGTGACCCCAAAACCACTGGGAATGGCACCTCCAAAAGGACAGGGAGAAGTCCCACCGTAGAAACCAGCCCTTCCTTGCTCGACTTCCGAGAGCTGTGCCCCACCTCCGTGGCATCAAGGGTGATGCTGCCTTGCAAGCGTGGTTCCCGGAGGGCTGAGGGCATCCGATGGCCATCCCATCCTTTCCCCTCTGATGACCGGGGAGGCTTCGTGAACCTGTGGCCCTGGGAACCACCGCCACTATGGCGAAGGATGGAGGGCAGTCGCTTGAAACTTGGCCGCGAGTCATGCGGATGAATTGGGTTCCGGTCTACGTTTTGTTTTGATGTCTATGTGAACCATTTTATCTTTGAGTCTAAATATGTCTGTTAACCAAGCGGAGTTTCATGTGGTTTTGTCCTTTATGCCCAAAGTCGTTGCTCCACCGTCTTGCTCAGCATCTAGTGACGCCTGTTTCTGCAATGAAAATGAACTCGTGAAGACCCTCTGGTCAACAAATATTAAAAGCTCTCTGTAAATATTGTTGGCTATGAATATTATAGCGGAAAAAAAACCCACAATTAGTAGTGAGTGAAAATCGACTGCTTATATGCTCCTTCTTTGGTGCTTAATATGACCTGCCTAGATGCTTATAGAAATATCAGCACTGAAGATGCACAGTAATATGAATTTCATGTTTTATAGTGGTCTGGTTATCTCATCTATGCTAAAAGATAAAGTAGAAGGACTATAAAACTTGTCTAGTGAGTTCACAAATCTTCAGCAAGCAGAAGTCACAGGGGACATCCGCTATTTTGATTTTTAATCATTTTTTGGCTTTGAAACAAATACGTCGCTTCTCCCACGTACTATAAAACCATCTTTGTGCAGATACTTTGTATGCTGTGCCATTCCCACCACCAGCTCAGCTCCACAGCCCCTTTACTAGGTGTTACATGCTTATTTAAAGAAAAAACACCCCCCAAACAGCTCAGGGAGGGGGGGCGGGGTAGAGCTGAGAAACCCCTGGGTGGGTACAGCCACGTCGCATGTCCGGCAGCCACACGCAGGGTCCCATACCTGCACCGCGTGCGGGGGGCAGCCACACCAGCCACACTGTGTGAACCTGAACTTCTGTGTGAACCTGAACTTCTGCATTTCCTGCCTTTGTGGTGTTCGGTTTTGCTCCATTGTTGGCCTGCCCGGCCTCCCCCCTCCCCTCGCCAGCGGATGCGCCCTGAATTCAGCGTCTTCCTATTCTCAGAATCCCTCCCTTATTTTCTCCTCTTCAGGCCACGAACAAACTTTTGTGCCTTTTCCATGTTTTGCTCGATTTTTCCCCAGCAGCTGAGTCAGCATCTCCCTTTCTCTGCGAGACAGCAGCCCTTTAAAGCCTCTGTTATCTTGCAAGCGTGCCATTTGCTACAACCACCACCTAGAGCGGCTGAGATAAGCAAAGCAGTTGAGGGAGTAACCATCTCCTCGCAGCCCATGAATGCTTCCAGTCAGGCTGGGAAATAATAGAAATATTTATTCTCTGGAAAAGCTTCCCACAGCTGCTCTCTCTCCCTCTTTGTTTCACCCGGTGCTGCCTGTCTCGGTGGCAAACAGAGATGGAGCTGGGAAAGGCCTGAGCCCGGCACAAAGTCCAGCTTTTCTTGTGGTTAGCAGGATTTTTTGCGAGCACCAGAGTGAACGGAGCCCACATTTGCCCCCTCTCCTCCTCCTCAGCCCCTGGTGCTGCCAGGGGGACCCAGCAAGAGCTGCCCACAGGCCCCCCCCCTTTTACTTCTGCAGTGCTGTCCCCCCTTTTCAGGTTTTCACAAGAAACTGTAAGGATATAATTACTTTTCAAACATCTGCCAGTTTGGTTGGAAACGGGGTGGCAGCACCAAAATCTCCTTGGCAAAAGTCCTGTGCGATAAGGCTGGGGTTTTGGGGGGGCAGTGGAGCTGCCAGGAGCCATGTCGGGGCTGGGGGCCGCCCTCGCTTTCCTTGCAGGGGCCCCTGAGCCCCGACGGCCACCCTTTTTCCAGAAAGATATAACAGAGAAGAGGCCGTGGCACAGGCATGGAGAACAGTTTGCAGCGGTGAAAGGATTCAAGCTGAAGAAGACAGTGCTGGCGTGCCACGCGGGACAGGTTTGGCCGGGCTGGCTGAGCCGAGCCGTGCAAGGAGTGGGTGGGAACACTGGGCGAGGGCCACGCTGCTGTGTATACGCAGAGATGTACGTGCCCACGCGGAAAGGGGGTGAAAGTGGGGGCGGAGAAGCGTATATTCTGTATTTGTAAACTTTTCAGCATCCCGTTTAACTTCTCAGAGTGTAACTCTCCGGGTAGAAACTCAAATGGTAGCTTAGCCGGAAAAACCATGCAGTATGTGTCATGAATACCCGCTAGACCTGCGAGATCATTTTGTGACCCCTTCCTCAGTATCCCAAACATGCCCGTGCCCGGGTTAGATGGAAAACTACTTTAATCTGCTCTTCTCTCTGGAAATACCTGTCGTGCAGCCAGTTCCTGCAACAGGGAGGCAGTTGTTTTGTGGTGAAGGTTCCTGCTCCAGGAGGTGGGTGGTTACAGGAGGACCTGCCATTTTTATATCAGACCGGCAACTTCTACATCAGCTGTTTGTGATTAGCCTTGTTCTTTCTCCCTTCACAAACCAGATGAAGATCAAAGGCTCAAAGCCGGAGTGCCAGGTTTATCTCATAGAATCATAGAATGGTTTAGGTTGGAAGGGACCTTAAAGATCATCTAGTTCCAGCCCCCCTGCCATGGGCAGGAACACCTCCCACTAGACCAGGTTGCTCAAAGCCCCATCCAGCCTGGCCTTGAACACTTCCAGGGATGGGGCCTCCACAACTTCCCTGGGCAATTTGTTCCAGTGCCTCACCACCCTCATTCTAAATCTACCTTCCTCCTGTTTGAAGCCATTACCCCTCGTCCTATCACTACACTCCCTGATAAAGAGTCCCTCCTCATCTTTCCTGTAGGCTCCCTTTAAGTACCAGAAGGCTGCTATAAGGTCTCCCTGGAGCCTTCTCTTTTCCAGGCTGAACAACCCCAACTCTCTCAGCCTGTCCTCATAGCAGAGGTGCTCCAGCCCTCTGATCATCTTCATGGCCCTCCTCTGGACCCGCTCCAACATGTCTATGTCTTTCTTATGTTGGGGGCTCCAGAGCTGGACACAATATTCCAGGTGTGGTCTTACGAGAGTGGAGTAGAGGGACAGAATCCCCTCCCTCGACCTGCTGGCCACGCTTCTTTTGATGCAGCCCAGGATGCTGTTGGCGTTCTGGGCTGCGAGTGCACATTGCTGGCTCATGTTGCGCTTCTCATCCACCAACATCCCCAAGTCCTTCTCCTCGGGGCTGCTCTCAATCCATTCTCCACCCAACCTGTATTTGTGCATGAGATTGCCTTGGCCCATGGGTAGGACCTTGTACTTGGCCTTGTTGAACTTCATGAGGTTCACATGGGCCCACCTCTCAAGCCTGTCCAGGTCCCTCTGGATGGCATCCCCTCCAGCGTGTCAACTGCTACAGTATGTTGTGTCTGAGCTGTGGTTTTTGACAGCTTGGAGCTGGGCAACAGTTCCTCCCTGTCCTGGTTTTGCACCCCTTTCTGTAAGTGGTAACTCAGGAGAAGCCAGCGGTGTGTTGGGAGGCTGGGTACTAGGGTTTGTTAGTGGTGTTTGTGGGGGTTAAATATGATATACTCTGTATTTCTCAGCCGTAGCATACTACAAGTGCTATCAGAGGAAGGTCTCTTGCTGATGTCTTTGTATAAATACATATTTATTGTTGTACTGAAAAGTACAGGGAGTTACTATAAGATAGAGCTGTCCTTCCCAGGGGCTGCGTCAACTTAAGGATGGCCGAAATCACCCCCAAGACTTTTTCCTGCATCCTGCTGTGGCATGGACCCCGACGTGCATTTTTTGGAGGGTTCATTCCCACCCTGCAGTCTGCTGGAAGTGATAGGCTTCAGCAAGTCTAAGCCCCCACAGGGCTCTGGCTCCCCGCACGGTTCGTGCAGGGTCTGCGAGCAGCCGGCAGTACCCTGGGACCCCTCTGTCCTCTCTTCCGGACACTTTTGCTGAATGTATCAGGTGGAAGAGGCTGGACCTTGACCAATTTTTAATTACCAGTGCACTGATTGAAACGGTGGCAGTGGCGGCTACCTGGAGTCAGTAGGAATTGACTCCTCTCATGCGGTGGGTATAATCTGCTCTCACTGTGATCCTGTTGTGGGACCGACGCCAGGAGATGAAGAGCAGAAACCTGATTTTCAGAGGCGGCGAAAGCCTCTGAAACTCCTCTGTGCCACGGCGAATATTGGGCCGCCGTCCCCGGCCGGCCCTTGTGTGTGTGGGATGGCTCTTCAATACCATCGTGTCACAGCGTGCTGTGTTCTCAAATAAAGAGAGGAAGGAAAAGGATTTTAGGTAAACAAGAATGGAGCAGTTCAGAGAGCCGGCCACCGCTGCCAGGCAGCCTCGTCAATAACTTGCATACTTGCCTCAGACTGCAGATTATTTCAATGTCAGCACAGATGCCATTTCTGGAAACTCCCTGCAGACCAAGGACATCAGAGGAGCCATTTTATTGTACTTGATGGGTGAGTGCAGGAGGCAGAGGTTAATAAGACGGGTACCATGCACAGAGTATGCAGAATAAAAGAGGCAGCGTGAAAAGTTCACATGAAAAACATTTCATTTTCTCTACACGTGCTGAAGAAAAGAACATCATTTCCTCCAATTCCTGTTTTTAAACACACGTTCATGATTTTTGCAGCTGCTAACGTGTGTAACGCAGCGCCGTAACGCTCTCCTGAGCATAAGACTTCTCACCTAATATGCACATACTTAACTGCCTCTGAAACTCATTTATCTACACCAGCTACTTCCAGACTCCCTGGCATAAAATAGTTTTGCACCAAAGCTGTGTTTGTATTCTCATATGTGACAACACCACATGAGGTGTTTTGGTGTTATTTTGTAAAGTCTCTCTGTTCCTACACACGAGCCACATTTATCTGTGGATGTAAGGAAGCCCTCCCACCCGCTTTGGCTTTAGAGAGAGATTTGAGAAAAGCTTTTTGAATAGCACGTAAGTTTAGAAAAAAAGAATATTTTTCTATGATGTACTCTAAAAAATACTTGAGAGCATAGAAAGGTTTAGGATCATATTTTCAGATACTCTCACCAGAAGTCACAGTGAGTTTTATGGCTGTGGAAGCTTTCCAAAACCCCGCACGTGCTCAGCCTGGGCAGCGTGCTGCTTTCAGGGCACCGTGTGAGTGCCAATGACACCCAAATGCCCAAAACCACCGTGAGCACAAATGGCACTGAATGCACCGGGGGGGGCCGCCAGCATAACCCCTGTGCGTAAAGGTGACCTTTTTTATCACGGGGGAACCTCCTTGCGCACCGTGCTGCGAAGAGGGTGTGCCTGGCATTCCTAAATAATTCCTGAATAAGTCTTCCCAAACCTCTCAGGCAGCAGCGCAGACAGAAGGAGAGGAAAAGGTTTGCTGTTGCTAACCTGGGTGTCTTTGCAACACCACAAAGGCAAAGATTAGGGAGATGCTAGGAAGGGAAGGGTCACTCGTTAGCACATGGTTCTGTAGGGCTGAACAGGGACCCCAGCACAGCAAAGGTGAAAGTGTGAGCCGCAGGTGATGGATCCAACCTGGGGATGGATGGGATGGGTTGGGATAGGATGGGAAGGGATGGGATGCTATAGGATGGGATGGGATGGGATGGGATGGGGTGGGGTGGGGTGGGGTGGGATGCCTCCATGGGCAAGTATGTGGCTGGCCGAGGGCAGCTCTCTAGGCACAATGCAGCCGTTTGTCCATGCTGTGGGAGAAAGGAAGAAGGTGCCGTGATGTACCAGGCCTAACGACTCTTGACCACATTCATAGCAGCCATGAGTGCTTACGAAGACGAAATACTAATGCGTCGGCTGGCTGAATGCTCAGGCTCGGTGAATGCTGAGAAAGCAAAGGGGCTTCAGCTATTTCGAAGGCAACGAATCCAGACAAAAGATGCAGCAAAGCCGACTGTAACAGCATATGCCACAAAAAGTTAGCTCCTCGTCCTTTGTAGCCAGGATGGGCTGCAGCTGCGAGGCGGGGGGAGCGAGGGGGGCAGAGCAGGAGTGCAGCTGCTCCCCATCACGTGGGGAGAGCCCACGCGGCACCTCCTGGGGACGGCTCGGAACAGAGGAGGGAGGAGGGGGCTGGCCCCTGGGATCCGCTGCGATACCGCTGCTGACGGGAAGCAGATATGTCGGACAAGGGGTGGCGAGCACTAGGCTGCCGCAGCAAGGTGCTCCTGTGCAAATTGCCACCCGAGTGAAAAAAGCAATTGGAAGGGTTGAAGGTGATGAAGTTGATGTCGGCTGTACAGGGCTGTAGAAAGATACTTGTGCTGTCCTCCAGGAGTCCTGAAGTGGGTTTTGTTCATTTGGAAAATGCAATGCTTTATTAAGGCTGTTGATTTACCACCAGTTGAGCTGGAAGAATAATGGATGGATAAACTGAGCATTTTTTTTTATCCCCCAGGTGCTTAATAAATGTATTCCTGAACAGGCAAGCGTGTATATCACAAATTCAGATGGGACAGTTGGGAACCAGTGAGTAAATCTGGGTGGAGAATCTTCTGTATTACATCCTTGAAGCTATTTTGCAGATTTCATAGATTATCCATCAGGGTTCAACACACAGCAGCGCTATAGACCAGTGGTGATATTCGTGAAGAATTTAAGCACATAAAGTTAATGATGTGAGAACAGGTGTTCACTGCTGTAGTTGATGGGGAGGAGTTTGGTACAGCATCTATATAAGGACAATATGAGCAGTGAGAGATTAAAATGCGTATGGGTAGCAACAGCAACAGAGAATACCAAATAGCAGGGGTGTCATGTGTGAGCCACGGGGTGTTTCTGAAAAGGGTTAAAAAAGATGCTGCTGCGAAGGTTAAAGCCCTAACTCAAATGCAGATAGAATAAAACAAGAGTTTAAAATCATGCGATGGATGCTGTTAGGTACCTGGATGACCGTATATCACCAGCATGAAGGAAAACATACACCCTCCTGAGACAGCTACAGCACAAAGTGGATGGGGTTGAGGCGATGGCACAGCAGACCCAGCACCATCCAGCTGAAACACTCGCTACCACAACTGTCCCCTTGCTGGGAGTGACCCCCCCGACCCATCAGTGGGTATTGCCGAGAGCACCGCAGCACCAAATGGTGGCTTCTTAACACTGGGATTGCGATAATAGTGGATTTGAGCACTCAAGTTAATGCAATTTCCATTACCAGACCTTTTTCTCATTCCCCGTAACTTTCTCAAATTAATTCTAGGTTTCCTGGCTCAAGCTTTCCTCATGAGTGACTTCTTGTTGTTGTTTGAAGGGTGGGGGAGGGGAAAAAGGCAGCAATGCAACCAGAAATCCACTCTCCTTTTTGATTCCTGTGGAGGCTTTTCACCAAATGCGGCCATTTAACCTGAATATTCCAAACAACACCAAACAGATTTTGTTCAGTCATAGCACAGCCTCCCAGATCTCTGTGGGACAATCCAAATTCTAAGGAAACTGAAGTAATTCTTTTTGTATAGACATGGTGAGACTGGATTAATAGGCTGGGGAGTAGCTAGCATATAGCTATGCACGTATTCAGCTCCCGAGGACCCTTCTAATTTTTTTTTCCCCATCTTCTTCTCCCGGAGTGTCTCCAACCATGATGAACTCCACTGAAATATGTAAGCATAAACTCCATTGAAATATCCAGGGCAAGTGGACTGGGGGATGCAAACCTCTTAATAGCACAGTAGAAGACACTTGCTGTGAATACAGCCAAAGAAACGAACCAGAAGATAAGGAGCACAGGCTGCTGGAGTCTTAGGTCCTTTTCTGTTAGTGTTGGGTCTTAATAATTGAAGTTTATCAAATATTACTTTGTCATACTATTAGTTGAATTTTCTGACAGGGAAACTAATGTTTATAACCTGCCTTACCAGCACGGGACTGGGATAAGAGGGTCAATATGAGGTTGCCTTAAAAAAATGGAAGTAATACCGATGGGAAAAAACACAGGGTGGAAAGAGAACTGGTGCTGTTGAGAAGTTGAGACCAGAGACAGAGGGAGAAAAGGAGCCGGAACCTGCTGCCTAACAGGACTGCAGCGTCTCAGAAAAGTGTGTTTCTCCTCAAGGAACGCTAACTCTTTTTAATATATTGGAGCCTACCTATAGCTCCTGCCTTCGCAGCCTAGTGTCAAGCAAAGCCTAGAAAAAGTACACATTGCCTGAAGCACAACAGGATGCGACAGTAGGTTGAGAATTCACAGAAAACACAAAAGATCAAGCCAAATTCTGCAACGTGCTGTTCATTTTAGCTGAGAGATTAAAATACTAGCAAAAAGAAAAAGATGGAGCAGATGCAGCATCTCCATGGGGCTTCTTCTCACAGCCGCTTTCCTGTTCCTGCCTTGTGCTTTCTCATCCTCTGGAGTGTCACAGCAGTCCCGGTTACTAAAAAGACACACTACAGCACCGCAGCATGCTGGAGCGGGTGCCCACGGGGGGCAGTGGGAGGATGGATGCAACCTGAGGCAATTCAGAGAGACACTTGTGTCTTCCTTGGAGGACACGGGACTGCCCCACTTTGGGGCAAGGAGCCATCTGCTCTTGGATGCAGAAACTCCTGGCTTTCTGGTGCAAGATGACCTCCTGGAGAGGCGGAGGGGGGTCCCATTCAGGCTGAGCCCCCCAGGCTGGGTACGGAGCGGAGGAGGAGGTTTGGTGGCCCTCCTTCCCCTCCTGGCTAGCACTGCACTCATCCCACTTCCATGGTTTTGCAGGGATCCCTGGCTGCATCCCGATGAACAGGGACTTATTGTCACTGCGTGGGTAATTACCTTCCCCAGCAATTACACCTCCTTCTGCGCCAAGGGAGAGAGCCAGGCAGGCCGGGGACACCCAGCTCTCCCTTTTACATAAATTCAACAACAACAATAAAAAAGGTTTCAGTCAACTGGAAAAGAATGCTCAGCAACACAGGAAATAATTAAAGATGAATTTCACTCCAAAGAAGACCACTTAATTTTGTTTCACCTTTTGAAGTCCTTAAATATAAATAATTTCCAAAGTGGAACATAATTTTAAAGTACAGAATTAAGCATTTTCATTTTGAAAATTGTAGATATTTTCATTTGAAATCACCGGATGAAACGCTGGAGCATTTTTTTTAACTGTCAAAACTTCACCAAAAATACGTGAACGTGGCAAATAGTTTCAACTGAACAATGGTTGCGTTTTTTTCCCCAAATCAATTACTCCTGTGAAAAAAACTGTCCCACCACTAACCAAGAGCACAGCCTTGGCCCTTCAGCATGCAGAGAGCCTTTATTTCCATTTATCACTCCCTAATGTGCATTAAAAATTGCACATACGATACAATTATTGAGCTGTGTAAACCAGGCATAGTGGGAACGACAAGAATGATGAGGTGTATCCACCAGGCTCGGTCCACATCAGTCACTGGCTTCCTGGGCAAATTCCTTACCCAGCTGAAGTCAACAGCAAAACTTTTGCCAGGAAGAGTTTGTTTTATTTCAGGGGTTTTTTTTGTTGTTGTGTTTTTCTTTTTCTTGTCCGCAAATACGCTTTTTAACCTGAAAATTTGGATCCGCTGTGGAAAAAAATAAACAAACAACACCCTGATTCTCCTCAGTTAGCAAATTTGGGAGGCTGCAGTGTTGTATCCTCATGCTGCCATGGTGCATGCATGGGCTTTCAGTCCGCAGGTACCAGCTGCTGCGATGCTGAGGAGCTGACGGCGCTGTGACGGCTCCAGCACGTGCACACGTGTGTGTACACACACCCATGTGCACATGTACACGCACGTACACGCGACCCCCCACACCCCCCGCCTCTCCCAGCATACACACAACAAAGAAACCCCGTGCCCTCTCTGGCCTTGAAGCATCGCTCCGACGCAAAACTCCAATATATCTTAAAATAATTCTGCTATGGCCTTTTGTATTCCAGATCAATTATTTGTTTTTCTCTCTATACAATGGCTATTCTCTTATCAATGGTGTTTTTCTCTCTCACCCATTCCCCCTCTTTTTCCTTTCTTTTTTTGGGGTGGGGGGGGTGGGGGGCAGGGTTGGAAGCTGCTAATTAACCCTTCGCAAAACAGAGTCCCCGGCGTGCATCACCACCCAGCGAAGGTGGGGCTGTGAGGAGGAGGAGGAGAAGGCCGGGGGGTGGTGGGGGGGGAGGAAGATGACACAACAAACACAAGGCCGCAGCAGCAGCCGGTTCCAGACACAACATCTGCAGAATGAGGCCATTTTTCTGTAACTCTAATCTCATAATTCATTGTTTGTGTGGTGTTGGTTACAGTAGCTGAAAGGGGGGATAACAGCAGGTCAATTTGGCACAGAAGCGCGCTTGAATCTGCAATGAGGGACTAGCCCACCTTCTGACGAGCTGCTGAACTGTGGCCAGAAATAGAGAAAATAAGCAGGGAAGTGGCTTAAAAGGAAAAAAGACACCCCCCCACTCCCCCCACCTCCCCCCG
>NW_009649460.1:2071886-2073267 GCF_000708025.1 Charadrius vociferus | reverse complement strand
CCCCTGCCTGTAACATCGAAGAACGCCCGAACCCGGCACAGGCGGTTGAGCCGAGAGGTGTGTTGGTTAATGTTAGCGGTGGATTACTAAACTTCTCATTTTGAACCGCAAAAACCTAGCATGTCAGCCTAAATTAGCTAACAGCAAGGGAGTGTCCTTCTCGGTTTGCAGGCCGTGGCACATCTGCTCTTTGAAGAAAGAGAATGAGCAAAATAGGGTTGGGTGGTTGGTGGTGGGGTGGCTTTTTTTGTTGTTGGGGTTGGTTTTTTTTTTTATGCCTCCCTTCAGCCTCCCATTTGTGCCTGCGTTCATAAATATCCCGATGAGAGGCTGCCTCTGTGGTCGGCGTGTGGGAAGGGGAGAAGGAGGGTGGATAAAGAGCGATTCTCCGCCCGCGTGGGGGACACCCTTCCTCCCCTCCCCGCCACCTCCTCTTCCTCCCCCTCCCCTCGCCGTTTGACCTTGAGTTCGTTCTAGGCTCCCGCTCCCCTCCTCCCCCTGCCCGCCTGCATCTGGCATCCCAGGCGGGCTGGTGCAGCTGGGGGGCCGAAAAATCCCCCTCCCAAAGAGACTTAACCCCTGCTACTCCGGGCGGGCTGTTCTGTGGGTGCTCCCCCCCTTTCCATCCCCAGCACAGCCCCCCTAGGACCTGTGGGCCGAGGGCCGGGAGCAAACCCCTTCGGGCTCCCGGGCGTCCTACACCGCAGCTTGACAACCCTAATCCGGTTGTCTTTTCCAGCAGCGTATTGGGGAACAATGGGCGGCCTTGTGCTGGCCGAGGCTGCCCGTCCCCGTCCTTGCAGCTGGCGCGTCCACCGGTGCTAAGCTCCAGTGAGCAGGATCAGCTGAAGCCCCCATTCCCCTTCACCCCCGTCAAGGGCTTGCCTACCCGCTGGGGCCGCTATCGGTTACACGAAACATTTGGTTCGCAATGGGCTGTTTGTGCTGGAAGGCAGAGGGCTCCTCCAGCCGCGAGCGGTGATCCTCGGCAGAAGCAGCTCACCCTGTGTTAGTTTACAACAGTTTCACCCGCATAGAAAAAAGTACAATGGAGACAGATCATGCACAATGACAGGCTGCCGGCGGCTCCAGGGGATCCATAATTTATGATGTTTTTCTTACCGATCCGGTTTTGGATTTCACAAGCAGGCCCGTTTCCTTCCCATTTGTTGCTTCCTTCCGTCCTCCTTTCGAGAAACTGAACGCCAGGGCTCAAAACGAGCAGCAGCGGCTGCCCGGCTCTCCTGGGTATCTGTGCTCGCACGGGGCAGGTGGGGGTTCCCCGGCCTCACTTCGCCACCCTGAACGTATGACAGAGAAAGGAGAATGCCCTGACACACACCTCTCGCCATATCTCAGCTTCCTGATGAGCGACGCTGGC
>NW_009649460.1:2071409-2071870 GCF_000708025.1 Charadrius vociferus | reverse complement strand
GAACCGCTTTCAGGTTCACCAGGTCACCCGGTAAAAGCAGGGCTACCAGGACTCCCAGCAATTGGCTGATTAAAGGTAAGGAGGTTAATAGTGGCTTTTAAGGATTGTTCTTACTCAAATAAATAAGAATCAAAACTTAATCTGCTCTATCGCCCGTAATCTAGCCATCACTCCCTTGCCAGAAATAGATGTACCAGGGCAAGATGTGAGCAGCCAGATGCCACCTCCGCAGCAAGTGTGGGTGCCATCAGTCATATCCAGACCTGGAGGTGTGGAGCTACGTGGGTTTGTCCCATGGGCCAAGCCTGAACCGTGCATCTGGGGAACCCCCAATTATAGCTCTGGAGCTGGATTTTTGACTGAAGCCCATCCCCACTGTGGTCCTGCCTGCTCTGTGGCCATGCTCCCAGCCTCCCCGTGCCCATTCAGGAGGCCACCCACACAGAGGCAGGGAAAGGACC
>NW_009649460.1:2050074-2071272 GCF_000708025.1 Charadrius vociferus | reverse complement strand
ATAGCAACCCCCCACCCCACCCCCCGCAACACCCCCCACTTCATCTGTTTAAAAGGACAAGCCCAGGCCTCCCTTAACTTGATTTCAGTGGGAATTTATATCCAAAAGAAAAAGGAGGCTGGAGTGGGAAAGGGAGAGGTGGGGGGCTGGGGGAGCAGTGGCAAGGTTTTGGTTTCAAAACCTGACATGGCTGCCCGTGCCAGGAAGCCCTGTGGATGGACATCAGCTGAAGTGAGGCAGCTTTTGGGAAGGTGGGGGCCCTGTACCTGCTGGGGGTGCATGGAAGAGGGGATGAACTGCTGTGGTGGTGTCCACTATGCGGCCTCAGCAGGTCGGTCCATCTCCTGCCACCGTGGTTTACTGACCCCAAGGATGCTCTCCTGCTGCTTCCCACCTGGATCGCTGCACAGCTCACTTCCCTTTTTTTTCTTTTTTTTTTTTTTAAAAAAAAAAAACAACCAAGGATTTCAAGCAATTTCAAGGACTCCACCTGATTCGACTTGCAAATGGCTGTGCTTTTTAGTAACACATTTCCCCTTTTGCTGGGCCCAGGCCCTCCCACAGGCAGGGGAAGGGGATGAGGGGGATGCAGCCCCTCAACCCATCCATCCTCCTCTCCCCAGCTGGCTCTGGGAGCAGGTGACGGGCACCTGCGTCCCCACACCACCGGGTGCACCTCCCCCGGACCTCCTCCTTGGTGGACACCGAGTTGTGCGAGGGCTGGGTGGGATGCGGGGAGGAAGGGGAGGCATAAATTTGCCGCTGTGGTGGGTGGTAGTGCCTGCCTGCGGAGCATGGAGCTGGGCACCAGCTGGGCACCCCAAGCCCTGTGAACCCCACTGGCATCCTCCGGCAGAGCACCCTGCGGCAGGGCACGCTGCTACTGCCATCAGTCACTGTTATGTACTGTCTTTTTCCAGTGCGGAGCAATCCCTGGGGCACACGAAGGCTCGGTAAGGCTGATCCTATACCAGATCCTTCTCTGCTTCTCCTTGCGTGAGTGTTTTTTTTGGCCATGCAGTGCTCAAATGTAATCACCCCAGCTGAGAGCACGCTTACTCTTCTCTGGCAGGGTGAGGGCTGAGAAACGGCTAAGGCAAATCTGCAGGTGAACAATAATGCCACAACTTTGATCCCACGCTGCCGACTTTCACCCCAGCTCACAGTTTTATGGCTGAGCTGTAAATCTTTGGGAAACCGTCTAATGGAGACCCCAGTCCTTCGGTGTGGTGTTTGCTGCAGCATTCGTGGGGTGAGGTGTTAACAGCCCCAGCCCTTCTCCTTCTTGTGAATCTCCCCTCTTTAATGAGGGGAGAGTCTGTGGCTCCTGTTACAGCCATTCACTGTCCGCATGCTGATAAATCACTCCTGGCTGAGGGAGCTGCTGTCCTGGGGCTCATACGGCAATTTGCAGTGAGTTTCTTGGCCTTTCAGGGCAATCGCTGTGAGACAATATCTGAAATCTTTCTGAAGGCAAGATAGATGCAGGCACCTCCCTCTCTGCCCACCAGATTTGCTTCCTAATACACTTTGACTCAACACATTCTTGACTCCCTGAATAACTGGGAACTTTCCTGGAGCTCTTCCAACAGGTGCCCTCCGTTATGTTGCATGCCTGCTGACGTTGCCTCCCTGCTTGAACTTTCCTGCTTTTCCTATCTTCTCCCTCCCCGGCCTACCTTCCTGCCTGTCCAAAGGGTTTCTTCCCACTCCTGCCTCCAGCCATCCCCAGCCAAGCCGAGGAAAACTTCCTCTCCCCCCCTTCATTGTGATGTGTTCCCCTCCTGCAGCCACTTGTCAAGTGCAAGCAAAGTCCCCTTCTTGTTGGAGACGTGGTTTACCTACCTCGTCCCTGTCCACCCATCCTCCTGGCTGCCAGGGCAGGGTTCAGCAAAACAGCACCGGCACAATAAAATGTTGCAGTCCCTTCTTGAACTGGTGCCAGCTCCGACACCAGCAGCACAGCCTGGGTATAAGCAGCAGCAGATGTACAGGGCCTTGGAGACCCATTTCCCAGCCGAGGAGAAATGAATGACATAAAGTCGAGGTGAAGATGGTCCAGCAGCAGCCACCGTGGTGGCTGGAGATTGGGCTGAGCAACAACCTTCTTGCCTCTGCGAGCAGAAGGGTGAAGGGGCCAAGGGAGGGCTGGGGAAGGGGTGGTCCCCCCACCTGCCTCTGCAGGTCCCCTCAGCTCAGGGCACTTGCTCCTGAGGGCACCACTTTTCCTGCAGAAAGAGAGTGATGTTCTCATAAGGGTTGGGGGCATCCATGGCCAGACCCCAGAACTGACACCCAAGCGGGTTAAAACACACTGGGTTAAACAAATTCTGAGCCTTAGTTATTTTCTAGTTGCCAGCCTGTGCCAGTCCACCAGGGAGGCTAGTGGGGCTGCGTGAGCCCTTTTTCCCAGCATGGCTGGCCACTGCCTCGGGATCTTCTTGTGACTGGGACAGGGAGCAGTTGAAAAACTCCTCTGGTCCTTTGCAGTGACCCCTTCAAGTTGTACAACCTCTGCACAGAGCAGCGCTCAGCAAAAATGCCTGGTGCATCTTCCCAAGACTGAGCGTTTATAATTGCACACCAAGCAACAGGACTGGGACAGTGACACATAACAGGCACCCGGCATAAGTCCTGCCCGTGGGGCTACAAGGACTGTCAGAAACATCACTGTTAGTATTGTTTATTGTTTGCACACCAATGAGGTATAGAAGCAGTTCCCAAGGATAAGGATTACATTTTCTCCACGTCTTGGCAGAGCTGGTTCCTGCCAGTAAGTGGTGCAAATCTGGATCCAAAAAAGTCCTGGAAACCTTGATAAGCTGCGGTTCAAGTTCTTCGTGAGTAGAGAAGTGGAAAGAGAAACAAAACAATTTTCTTTAATGAATGGAAGAAAGGGAAGAAAGTCCCAAATAATTATAAGTGTGTTTACAGGGACTCCCACTGTTTTGTGCCTGTGACCCTGGGTCAGATGTGGGATTTTGTGTAGATCAATCTGTAAGTACATAATACACTTGTCATAGATGAGATCAGCTCTGATGTATTTTTCTGGCAGCTTTGGAGCCATCATATTTTCAATGTTTTGCCCAGTCAATCACATCTCAAATGGTGGGGTTTCCATCACATCCCTCCACCGTCTCATAGGAGCTCTTTTTTAGGACAGTTTCTCGATATTTGCAGTAATTGTCCAGGTAGAGCATAATGAGCCTTGTTTGCGATATGCCTAAAGATGACCTGTTTTATTTGTATTAACTGGATGCAAAATGTGATCCCTCACAGTTCTCCCTGGCTCTTATCAACCTGAATTGCACGGATCAAGGAGCACATACCTACGTGGCCGAGGACGATGCTGTGCAAAGCAACCCCAGGCAGGCCTGAGCAGCCGTCCTCGCTGACTGGAGGCAATAAACCCCTGCTTGCTTGCCAGCCCTGCTGGGACCATCAGCCTGAGATGAGCAAGACACCTGTGCTACATCCAGCACCAGATGTAGCTCCCTGGGAGCCAGCAAGCACGTCTCTGCCGTGGGTGCATACACCCACTGAACGGCACCGCCAAGGTGGTGTCAAGCTCAGCCACGGTCTCCCGAAGCGTGGAGGGACAGGTGGCACAGCTGTGAGAAACGTGTAGCCCCGAGGTCTCGCTAATGGGCAGCTACGGGTTTTCTAGTTGCTTTCCTTTCTTGCAGGAAATCCGCAGGGGTATTCCTGGGCTTGGAAAACAAGCTGCTTTGAACACATCTTTGCAGGCGTTGCTGGACACGCTCGGGGTCTGCCCCACGGGTTGCATGCTCGTCTGGCCCCCGCTTCCTCGTCGCTGCAGGTAGGGTGTCCATTAGCAGCCCATCTCCTCTCTCCTGCACCTTCTCCCTCAACACAAGACCCTAATGCAAAGTGTACACAAGACAAGAGGTAACGGGCACAAACTTGAACATAGGAAGTTCCATCTTAACATGAGGAGCAACTTCTTTACTTTGAGGGTGGCAGAGCACTGGAACAGGCTGCCCAGAGAGGTTGTGGAGTCTCCCACTCTGGAGACATCAAAACCTGCCTGGACGCTGTCCTGTGCAACCTGTTGTAGGTGACCCTGCTCTGGCAGGGGGGTTGGACTAGATGATCTCCAGAGGTCCCTTCCAACCCTGACCATTCTGTGATTCGGTAAATATTCTGCAATAGCATACACATTTAGATATTTTTCACACCAGTGCCATTCCCACTACCTTTGTGTGTCCGTCTATCCGTCCGTCCCTGCCTCTAGCAGCCAGACTTGTCCCCACTCCCATTCTCTGATGGCTGTGACTGTAACCTGGGGGTTGGTTATCTCCCCAGGCACTGACGACAGCACAGGACCACCAGGAAAGAGATGTTGTCCCCTGGCTGTGCCAAGGCCCGGCATAATTGTGTCACTGGGTTCGGGGAAGGCGTGTGTGACATATGGCAAGTGGGGAGGACATTTACGAGAAAGCAGAGGCCGACCTGGCAGAGCAGGCGGTGGGGTTGCTGGCCTTCCCATGCGTGCTTCCCAGCAGCAGTCCTCCTCCATTTATTTTTTTCCCTTCTCCTGCCAGATTGTTTGAACTTGAAATATTTTGGCGTTTCGGCATGTGGTTTCAAGGTGCACATGACCACTGCATTTTGAAGAGAGGAGTGTGTGTGTGTGTCCCGCAACTTTCCTCGAGACCCCACGTTTCATAAAGCCACTGCAACAGAGAGGGGAGCCTGCACCTCCTTCCTTCCCTCCACATCCCTCTCCCTCCCCACCCCAGGGCCACCACACCAGGTAAGGAAAGGCAGGGCTGGGGGACGCCATCCCCCACTCTCTCTCCCTGATGGTTTTGACAAGGAGACATGGTAATGCTCCCGCTCCCGCCAGCCCTGCCTGTGTGCTCACATGTATTTGCTCTCACAGGCACGCTCCCGCCATGGCCCCGGCAGCTGCTCTCATTTATTCCCTCTATTTTAAGCTACTTGATGGTCCCCATCATGGCTCTGTCTGTGGGGGAGGCCTTCAGAGGTGCTTCCCTGTGCATGGATGGGTGCAGGTACCGAGTAGAGCTTTCAAAAGCATCCTATCCCTCATGACTTACACAGGAGCGAGGCACGCTGGCACCTTTTCCACCCTGATCTGCATCTTTTGTGCTGAACGCTGAATTTCGCTAGGATTATTTTGGTGTCCTCACCCTGCTTGTCTTCTGAATCACTGATGTGCAAGCCAGCTCCTATCTGCGGTAAAGCCACATAGTGGTGTTAGCAGTTAACGCCAAGCCTGGGTAAATACACCCTGCCCCTGAGTTGGGCTGGTTTGCTTGGTTTGGCTCTGGGTTGACCACGGCTGCTCAGTCTCCGGTGAGGTTGGAGCGTGAGCAGGGCACGCTCATATCTGCTGTTAATGTCTTACTGGAACCTGGGCAATTTGTATTAGCCTAAGATAGGTCCTCGTTGGCGCGCACTGTACAGAGCAAAGGTTTGTTCTGTGATTCATGAGTTGGGAAAGGGTACCCTCAAAAACAGCTCCTCCCCCACACTACCCAATTAGTTTCCCTGTCATATTTTTTTTTCATTTCTTTATTATTATTCCAGTAGTGTCAAGCTTATTAAAAGTCTTATAATATCTGGGGTTATTATTTAAAGCCTCAGGTCCTGGAGTCTTGCAAATGTGCAGGAACCGCTGCTTTCAGTGCAGGAACCACTGCTTTCAGTGCAGGAATAAACAAAGCAAGAATGAGTTTCAGCTTTCCGTAGCCACAAAGACACGCCAGAGCACTGAACACCTCTCAGTCACCCAAAACGTCAGCAAAGAGAAAGCTAGTCTATTACGCTGAGGATGGACTTAAAAATGCATGTCCTCCTTTCCACTTCACTTGGAGGGGGCTGAGGACTCACACTTTCTGCATGGTGACCCTGCACTTGCCTCATTTTTGGAGTGGGGTGAGGAAATGGCCATAAGCAGCAAGGAGGTGGCCATGGAGCAGCGAGGTGGTAGCCCTGTAGCAGGGAGGAGGTGGCCCTGGAGCAGTGAGAAGGTGGCCATGGTACGGTGAGGAAGATGTCCCTAGAGCAGGGAGGAGATGTCCCTGGAGCAAGGAGGAGGTGGCCATGGAGCATCGAGATGTCCCTGGAGCACTGCAAAGGCAGGAGCTGCTCCCTGGGCATGGAGGAAGGAAAGGACGCCCCCCCTCCTAATGGATTCCTTCAGATAAAAGAGCCCTAGCTACCTTTCTTCCCTGTAATGGCCCCTGAGGCTAATGTCTTAAAGAGGAAACAAAAGGATTGCTTTACATCACACAAGTGGGGCAGGAGCTCAGTGGGGACAGAAGCACTTGAGTGATGCAGCACTGCCAGGGCTCCTGCAGCAGGATGGAGGCCAGGGGGAGGGGTGCAGCTGGCCCTAACTTGGGCTTTGCTGTGTGGCCTCTTGGTATTAAACCCTTTATTAACCCCTTCTCTGCCGCTGTGGTGTCCATGTGCTGCGGGAGGGCACTTCTGTCCTGGGACATTCAAAAAAGTCGGGGTGTTAAGGCAGGCCATATCAGCGTTTGATTTCATGGGCATAGCCAGCAGTGGTGATGTGCGGTCTGCAGCGGTTAAACCAGCCAGAAGCGGCAATAATAATATTAAAAACCCAAAAGAATTCTGCAGTAATGCCTTAAAAATGATGGCAAGCAATAAACACAAGGGAGCCTGAAAAGCCGAACTCACAGGGCGGCAGGAAAGGCGCTTCCTACGGAAGAGGGGTGTTGGGCGAGCGCAAAACCAGGGCCGGGTAGCGTGCAGCTTCCAGCGGCTCCAGCTGTGCTGCTCGTCCTTTGTCTGCTCTCTCCTCTGGCAGCTTTCCGAGGGGAGGGCAGAGCAGGTGTGACAGCCACCGAGGGAGCCCCAGCAGCAGCGAAACCAGGCGGTCGGTGGGTCGGTCGGTCAGTCGGGCAGCTGGGGGCTGCAGGCAGAAGCTGGATGCAGCAGGTCCGCTTCTCTAAAGAAGATGCTGCTGCTTGTGCTGCCCGACGTGACCGGCTCCATCACGAGAGCCATTGTGTCCCTCTGGTTTTATGTGGCTGTTGACTTTATAAACCATCCGCTCTGGCAGTGGAAATTTTCCATGCTCGGTCCCTGTGCAGCACCTTCTGCCTATCTGATTTTTGGCGTTGTGGGGGGTTGTGTAGGAGAGATTGCTGTAGGGAGAACAAACTGGCAAACAAAGTAAAAGAGACACCTTTGATTAGCAGCTAATAGAAGAAAATCGACTCTTTTGGACCGTCATCATCCTTGCCACATTGGATCAGAATGATGCTCTGTCACTGCCCTGCTTTTGACCCTGCCCTACACTGGTTTCTTCGGGGGAAGATGCAGGGAAGTGGGCTAATCAGCATCTCCTCCAAGAGCATCCTTCTCAGCCCCAGCATCCCTGCTTTGTCACATCCCTGAAGCAGGACCTCCCTATGCCTGTCCCAAACTCACTTTGCAAGGCGTGTTGAGTCTTTCGTGCTTGAATTTAACGTGTTTAAAGAAGAGCAGGTGATGTTTGAAACTTGTCCTAATATGGTTCCCATTGACGATAAATGTTTTGCTTGGTTGAATATGAAGCAGCTGAAAAAAAAGGCTCTGTGGCTGGCTGATGTGGTCTGCTAAGACTTTCAGCCTTGGAGGGCAGGTCTGTCCCCTCTGTGACATTACAGAGCGTGCAACCCTCCTTCTGACCTGAGAGCTGCACTGGCTGCTCTCAGAAAAGCTTAAAGGAGGATCTCATATGAATCGCAGATAGAGTGCAAAATAATTAAAAATTAATAAAGAAAACAAATAAACCCCTGTACTATTTTAACAGTAGGGCCAAGGCAGAATATTGGGGAAATGGCATATCCCCCGAGGAACAAGCACCATCTTTTCAAAGGTGCAGTTCTCCCAGAAGCAATAGGAGCAGCATCTGTGCGTATAGCTTTTAAGTTTGTAATTTGTCTGTAATTTCTCTGCAATCACCAATATTCTGCGGGGATTCTAGGGTGCTTTTTTTTTTTTTTTTAACGTGTGTTTTCTTTTCCATTGCAAAGGCCCAGCTCCCTCTCTGAAAGCCCATATGCTCCTGTCCTGTTTGACTTTAGCGTGCAGGAAATGGCCTCTGTCCAATTAGCAGCATGGGAATTAGCACTGCTCGAAATTCGCTACTCCCTGCTGTATTCCCCTCTGAGAGTGCTGAACTTCAGCGCTCAATTTTCTGTCGTTCTCTCTCTCTCTCTTTTAAACAGCACTACGAAGACTGAGTGCATAGGAAGCTATTAGAAAAGCACTGTTAACACCAAAGTCAGGAGATACAGCTGTTAAATTCCTAACAATATAGGCTCAGAGGTATTTCAGGTGAGTTGTGTTTTCAAGTTGCATTTTTTTTTTCCGGTTTAGTATGTATCATTTATTGTGTAAGATGTTAATAGTGTCGGCAGTTCTTGCAGTTCATCGTGAACTCACAACATTTGATACTTTACGTAAGCCCGAGCCTCTGGAGTCCCGTGAACAAGAGAAAAATCCCAGTTTTAGCACTCTCACGTTTGTGAAAAGCATGTTGAGCATCATCAAAGTGCAAATGGAAAAATGGAAAACGTGAAATAAAGAAACAATCAATTCCATACATACAGCTATCTACATAAATGTATATGTTTATACATAAATTGTTATTTTTAAAGCCAACTATATGATGCTTTACTGTGGTGGGGACGTGCTTTTTGTATGCTTAGGATTGACATTTCTGCGTGAACACTGTGAGTCACAAAAAGGAGGAATTCATCTGAGATGATTACAATACCTCATTTTTAATGTCCTGTGCTCGAGCTTTTACCAGTGTGACTTTAATGTGATATGTTTCTGTGACGGTGCGTATTTACTGTTTAAAAGAGCTAGCTAGCGCTCCTTTGCCATGAATGCAAAGCATGCAAAGGAAACTTTTTATTTAGGCTGCTGGACACAGACCAAAGCTGTGGTTTTTCCTAGCTGTCTAGCTCCCAGACTGACTCTCACAGTGGGTGCCTAGTGTCACTGTAATGGGTTTCTTGAAGTCCTGGCCTGGATTTGGCAGTTACAGATCAGAGTGAAATGCCAACCACGTTACATATAGCTTACCTTTTTTCACAGCAATTTTGAAAAAAAAAAAAAGAAAAAAACCCACTGTCTTTAAAGCGCGCTTTAAAAAGTTGCAATGGAAAGTATGTCTCGTGTGCGAGGCAGTAAGTCCCTGCTATGTCTTTTGCTATTTGTCGACAATCACAGGCAAAATTAAACGTCATTGTTGTCATTATTTAATTATCTTGTGCCAAGCAACGTCTGCTAAGGCCAGGCTCCAGTTGCACTGGATACTCTACAAAACGACTTTCAGTTGTAGGGCCTAATATGTAAGTTATAAACCACGGTAACTGGGAGAAACTGATGGAAAGGCAGAAAAGCATTTGTTTAGCCTGAGAACAAATTGGGTGGGGGGGTGGAGCTTCCCTCTCCTCCTCTGCCAGGAAGCCGTTGAAGGTGCCTGGTATATCAGAAGATGTTTAGGGAGTCAAACTTCTTTCCTGTATTCACTGGGCCAGAAACATGTGATGTCCCCTGCATTCGTGGTACCAAATGCCGATAACTGGTTCTCTCTTATCTCTAGATGGAAAGCTGGGCAGGGCCTACATGGACACAAACCAAGGGAGGTTTGGACTGGACCTGGACTCTGCAAGAGAAGTCAAGATTTCCAAATGCCTTTTCCTTCTGAGCTGGAACAAAGTGAAAACATTTTGCCCAAACAGGGGAGAGTGCATAGGCGAGCTTGCTCACTTCGAACTGTATTGCAGGAGGCTCACATGGCACTCTTGGGAATAGCGCAACCCCTCAGCAAGATGTAAATGTTGAACTGGGAAGAGTTTGGCCACATGAGAAGACAAGGCAGTGTGACCAGGAGATGGTAGCTGGATGGCAAAAGTGAATGTATGACATTTGTGGCAGTCTGGAGGCAGCCCAGAGGCCCATTTTCCGTGACAAGGAACTCATGATTTGTCATCCAGTGGTGGGAAATTAGATAAGAGAGCCCTAGGAAAGGATCTGGACAGAATTGCTGTAACACAGGACTGAGAGACACTAGTAGCCTTTGGAATAACACTGTTTTCCTTGATTTTCAATAAAGATTTATTTCTGGTTTTATTTGAGGAAGAAACTGACTTTTATTGATATACTGTTTAGCCAAACTAGGACCATGGGCAGGTACTATCCAAAATGTGTAGAATAAGACACACTAATATTTATAGGGGCCCCTGGCAGTGTATGGCTTCACCTCAGCATTTAACAAAAAATTCTTTGGTCAGTCTAATTGTGTCCCACCTGTGTTGGGGTTTGAGCTGCTAATTTATGCAAGTAGGTGGACCAATTCCCATGGTGTCCTTTCCTAAAATGATGCCGGCGTGTTTGCTAAGTCCTGCAGTGGGCGAACCCCATACTGTCCCAGGAATTAGTTATTATAACACTATGGTTGCATTTAGACATTTTTGTAAAAGGATTTTCTGAAAATCTAAAGCTCACTTATGGGTCGTTGTTCCTCAAATGTGCACCTGATTGCACTGTAAGGAGCATGTTGTCATCTGTCCTTCCACTTTTGAGGGCCCATGACCTAGCTGGACATGAGGGCTGTCCCCAGGTGCCCGGGATGCTGTTGTGCCTCTCATGAGCTGTGTGAGAGGAGGTGACACTGTTGCTCTGGTGTGACAGCAGTGAGGGTGGTGAGTGGACTGGCATACCAGGAGCAGGTATGTCCTCCCCACGCACCAGGGTGCTGGGGGCAGGATCGCTATACTGGTTCCCCTTGGGATGGGTGGCTCGGCATCAGCCCTGATTACCAACCCGCGCGGGGGCGTTGGGTCCTTCCTTAATTAGCCGCGGCCTGTGGTCATTGACAGGCTCTCAGCCATTTTAATGAAAAGATGTGTGTTCTAACAGTGACCTTGATCTAACCGGGAGGTGCCAATCACAGCGAGAATGACTGTCATAACAATCATTGCCGGCACATTGGGGACCTCAGGACCAGTGGAAAGGCCGGCAGCTCTGTTCACAGCCCCCGCAGCCTCATCCCACAGCAGGTTAGAGGAAGCCCCCGAGCCCAGAGCAAGGGAATTTAGATATTCCTTCCCACCATGTGCTTGGGTCCTGGTCTGAGGAATTATGTCTTCCGTGGGGTCTTACAGAGCTTCCACCCTTAGTAACTGCACAAATGTCTCCTCTGCCCCTCCTCTGCCCGTGCTGACCCGTCCTCCAGGGACAGGGCTGTGCCGGAGCTCCAGTGCTGTCTTGCCCCACCGCCGCAGCACCCCAGGGCTCCACGCCGGGACACCCCAGCTCTGGGGGTCCTGCACAGTGGCTCCCACTCCCTTTGCCCAAAACCCCTTCTTTGTTCTGTGCCTTCATTCCCTATTCATGTGATCACCTCGGTGCGATGCTGTCTCTCTCCTTCCCTGACTCTGCAGGAATCAGCGGTAGCTTCCCTCTCCATCTGCCGCTGCAGAAGGCTCCTGGGCTGTGCTCTGCCCTTCCCCCAGTATTTGTAGTTCTCTCCCTCCCTCCTCACCCTCTCTCCCCCTCTTTCCCCCCCTCCCGCAAAAGTCCTCAAGAGTCAGCTGTCACTTGTTTTTATTTTCTCCTGGCTCCTGTAGCACGGTCACATCTGACTTGCCGGCGTTATTCCTCCGTGGCTGGGGGAAAACGTGGCCAACTTTTGCCTGGTGTCAGTTTAGCAGCCTGGGCCTCCTCAAGGCTCAGGAGGGGCTGTGTGACACCCCTCCCCCCCCCTTTCTCCTCCCCTTGGCGGAGAGGAAGGCCAGTCTGAGCAGGAGATGGAGACGGGAACGCTGGTGGTGGTGGATGGGGAACTAATGGCAATTGGTGGGGGGCAGGCAGCACCTCCCGGGATAAAGCGAGGGGTTTTGGAGGTGCCTGCTGCCATTTGGGGCTCGGCCAGAACAAAGCACCGGTGGCTCCACCAGGACACCAAGGGCGAGCAGGCATCCCTGCCGCTGGGCTCCAGCATGCCTCGGCTATCCCACAGCCTCATCCCCGTACTGCCCGGCCAGGACCGCCAGGGTTCCCCAGTCCTTAATGAATTGACCCTTTCCTGCTTTCCTGCTTATCCTTTTATGACTGCCCCAGGGCATGGTTCATTTTACTCCCTCCTTTAATGAGTCAAAGGGGTCCAGTTGGAGGCTTTCCAAGACTAAGCTTCCTGCGTTTCTTTACCCTTTCTACAAACTTAATGAATATGCCACCAAAAAGCTCATTAGATGTAATGTCAGTTCTATTTCTGGTGCTCCCTCTTGGAGCAGCCGCATCCTGCGCTGGCAGGGAGATGAACCCAACGAGAGCCACAAATAAATACCAAACCCCTCCCGTCCCTTCTTTTCTGTCCTTCCCTATTTCGTCCTTAAAAAGGAATGAGGGAAGATTCATGAGCCCTCCTAACTTCTCCTCCCGCTGTTGATTTACCTGAGATTGTCTTCCCTCTCGGCCCCTCGGACTAAAACCCATAGCCGCTGTGGCGGGGGGGCAGTGGTAGCGGTGTGTGGCGGGGAGGGGAGAGGCGCAGGGCTGCGAGGTGGAAGCGGAGCCTTCAGAGAGCGATGGGAAGCAATCATCAGCCCTGTTTACTGCAGGTGAATCAGAGCTCCATGACTGGTGAATCACTGGAGTATTTGACATGTCAGAGCGGCGGAAAATGATTCACTGAAGGTTTGATCTCTGGAGAACAGATTTTTTTTTTTTTCCCTTACCAAGGAAATTTGGGATTGCTTCAGGGTTTGTTTGGGTCCCCCCACTCCCTTCCAGGGAAACAGGCGTTCACAGAGACAGACAGACAGGCAGACTGGAGAGGGAGGAAAAGAAATTTAAAGATGCAGTGAGTTGGTTGGGACCAGTCCCCTCCTGCTGCCTGTCCTTGGCTAATGCTTGTCACATATATGTGAGTTGCAACTAGTCACCAGGAAGGGAGAAGCAGCCAAAGGAGGAGGTTGTGATTACTCTGGAATATACTGTATCTCCCCTAGAAAGTTGCAAAATAAATCCTACTTACCTTGAACCCTACTGAAAGGTGTAGGAGAGAAGGTCTTTTTCTGCCTTTGTATTTCACTTTCTACAGATGTATTTTTCAATGTAACTTTATTTTGTCATCTGCACTACGATCATCTGTCGAGGCGGCCTTCTCTTTTTTGGGAATGAGTATTCTCAGCTCTAGGAATCGTAAAAAGTAATACAGCTTTTGATGCAGCAGGAGCACTAACGCCCTCATAAAAAATCCTATTTATGTTTGAATTTGAACAAGGTATTACAATGATTTAAAGGGTACAAGTCAGAAGTATGCCAAGATTAGTGGCCTCCTATTGGTCTTAATCTTGTTCCCTCACCATTTTCAAAGATATATTAATAGCTTCAATTTTTAATTTGAATTTTCCTTCCCTGTAAGGTATCATTAAGTTGAAAGGTGCAAATGAATGACACTGGTAATTTGGTCCGCTTGAATGTCTGTGCCTAGGATCGGATGGTCAGATGTTTCCAAGTTGCTTCCTCATGTGGATATCAGTTATGGAGTAGATTGTGTCCTGTACCTCCAGGGGTGTGGAGAAGGTGACAGCGGCTGTAAGTCACCTTTACCTTTCTAGGCTTTCTCTTTCTATGCTGTTTCAGGGCTGGAACAGCCCCCTTTTACTTACTTTTGTCTACTTTCTTTAGCTCACGTCACAGGATGGGTCCCCCAGTTTGCAGAATGAGGCCGCCCATCACAAGCACACGCAGACAGAAATGTTGGCTAATACTCTTTTGCAAAGTACCTGCTCTAAAACTGGTGCTACCTAGATACTAATAACTGTTTCTTTTTATATTTTGCATTATTATTATTTTATTCTAATTAATACTGTGATGCATAAAAGCTTCTTGCACAATTAAAGTGATGAAGTAATAATATAGAAGATGGGAATCTCTAGAGCTAAGGGACAAAGGGAAGTAGCAATTAGTGGAGCTATCTTTAGCTCTTTGGCCCTTTGCAAGGACAACAGAGAGCTATTTAATATGGGGGTTGGGAAAGTGCTGTTTAAAAAAAATCTACCAGGAGAATACCCGTGCACTAAGTTGCTTAGTTCTCCCTTGTTCTCCCTACCATCTATTCACCTCTAAAATAGCTCCGCGTTTCTTACATTTTTAAGATGAAACTGCCTTATGTCCCTTAACCTTGTCTCCTCTGAGGGAGATAGAAATTCTACCAGGAAGCCCCGCGAGAGATTAGCACTACTGATATACTCACCACCATAGCTACCACCTCCTTATTTGTCTAGGACCACGCTGTGTCTGGCAGCTGGTAAGAAAATAAATAAATAAACCCCAGGAATCAAATTCCTGAGGAATCTGGTCATTTCAAGGTTCCTCTATAGATTCGCAGGTTTTAAAGGCCAGAAGGGACAATTATATTCTGACCTCTGGTGCAACATAATCCATTGAATTTCTCTTAGTGTTGCCGGCGGTCAGCCATATGAAATGAGTTTGCGCTCTTTAAAATCCTCTCCTCAGCTCTAGTCTCTTCTCTCAGAAAACCCCCTCTTACCCCTTATGTTCTCCTGTTCAGTATTGCATATGCGGGCAAGGGTGTTTTGGGGTGTTCTACTGGTAGCAGCCTGGGAGCAGGATGTATATTACATTAAAGCAGCACAGTGTGATCCCTTTAACCTGTGCTCGCTGCTTTACCTCCGAGCCTTCACACGGCATTTGAGCCTGGCTCCCAGAGGTGGGGACAGCCTTCACAGATACATCACAGATATCTCCCGTCCGGGTTCCCTTCACAGAGAGGTTTTAGGGCAATGTTTTTTTTTCCCCAGCAGGAAGGAGAGTTGGTACCTCTGCCAAATGGCCAGAGAGTAGTAGAACCGCGGCTGGAGGCTGGCTGGGCTAGACCCACCATAGCATGTCTCAATACAGCCTCGCAGGGGAAGAGTTTGTGTCTTTTCCCTTTATTTACTCGGGGGCGGCCCTGCCTCTCGTGGGGCCATTGGCAGCCAGTGGCCAACCCGGCTCATGGATCCGCTCCGTGCAGGGTTGGGAGCACACCAGTGTCGGGGGAGCAGGAAACCTTCTCCGAACCAGGAGCGGGCAAAGCTGAAAGCCTGCAACAAGCAGAGAACGGTTTCTCGGCGGCTGAAAAGGCTGGGAAGGGGACCTGGGTGGAAATCACTGGGCTGGGTAGAGCAGGGGCAGACCGCCCTTGGCCCTGAGTCAGAGCAGCCCTCCCGGCACACCTGGGCGGAAGAGATGACTGATTCCTGTAAAGGGGCTGAGTAACTCGTTTGTTTAGTCAGAGGCTTATTACCTCCCCAGGAGGGTGGTCACAGCCTGGCAGCTGCCTGCAGCCTGGCAGAAGGCTGGTAGCCAAAGGAGGGCTGAAGCCCCAACACGTCTTGCAGGTGGGCAACCGGCAGCGGCCGCTTTCTGCGCTTGCCATGGCAGCGGCGTTGCATTTACCTCCGTACAGAGGAGGGCTGAGTCTGGTTCCATGTCTGCAAAGGTTAAACCAGCTCTTGCCGCTTCAGCTCTCTTACGATGAATCCCACGTCAATGCAGACACAGATTTAGCCAGAAAGTCTGCACTGAGATTCTCTCTGTATCCTCAAATGCTATAGGGGCGAAAAACGTATTCTGCACACTGAATCAGCAAGAGTGACTTTTTGGCCATGCTTTACATCTGCCCTAAATTGTGTGGGTTTTTTTGGAAAGCAGCGTAGTAAGGCATACACACTAAGCAAAGATTTGCCCCTCTACCATATTGAGTGTGCCAGAGCTCCTGCAACTTTACCCGACGTCTTCAAATACACATTGCCTCTGAGTTAAAGCCTCACCTCTTAGAGCCGAGCAATCACAAGGGGCTGCTCTTCCTTTTTTTTTTTGGTCAGTTTATTTACTTACCTATTCGTCCGGGGCAGATGTCTAGCTATTCTAGATGGGCAGCAAAGCTTGAAGGCTCAGGCCAGGGAGCAAATAAAAAGAACCCCAACTGTATTATTTCAAAAAAAATCTCATGATCTGTTAAGCGTGTCTCCCTGTCTACCGAGGACCCGGCTGGTGCTTTTGGACTGATTGGTTGGCAGGACTGCCATTTCCAACAGTTTTCCAGCCTTCCCACAGGAGCGGTGATGTGGTTTATATATTTCAGTCTGCGCTTCAGCCTGCTGCTGTCTTTAAAATGGCTGAAAGTCCTTAGCGTAGGGAGTAGGTGTGCCTAAAAATCCCTTCGTGTGGTGCCCTCTTTTCCGCAGCTGCGATTCACTTACCATTATAAACAATGCGATAACTTAATTCTGATGGGCTGTTTTAATGTGCTATAAAATATAAATTTAGGCAGCACGTAAAATAAGCTTTTCCTGCCATATGACAGAAACCACAACTGTCTGGCATGGACACACAAGCCAGAACCTGAAAGGAAGCACAGCACAAAGCCAGACATGATCTTTGATCATATGTTGTTTAAAATTAACAGCACAGATCATAACCACACTTAAATAACACATCTGTCTGGGGGTTAGATAGTAACACACAATATGCTTTTTTAATTCATTATGCATTTGAATCTCTCCCAAGTAACAGGTGGTTTTCTGACAACACAGCCTGCCAAAAAAGCGCTTGAGAAAGGGCTGGCTGATGGTTATCCTGGGAGGTGAGGTAGCCCGGGTTCCTGAATAGCAACAAGCCCTGGCTCTCTTAACTCTTTTCCTGCTGGTTCTCCATCAGCTCCTGCCGTAATTAATGCCCTGCCTGGGGAAGCTGCGTCCTGAGGCAGGGCAGCAGGGGTTTGAGGTCTGTGCCCTGGGGCCGAGGATCCTCGTCACCCAGGAGGTGCTGTGGCTGCCAGCCCAGCTGTCGAGCGGGTTCAAAAGGTGGGACCGGCCTGACTAAACACAGGCTTCTTCAGAGGAGGTGTCCGAGCTAATGACCTCAGAGACCCTTTATGGCCACCAGAGAGGAAATGGCACCTCCGGAGGGCGATTCATCCTGGGCCATAACTATCTCAAACAGAGGTGGCTGTGCCCACAGGAGGTTTGCTTGTCGCCCTGAGCCATGAAGGGGTGTGATGAGCTCGGATGGCTATGTTTACACCACAGGCCAGGGCTGGAGGGATGAATCCCACCCGAGCTGCTCACGCACTACTCTGGGAGGGTTCAGGCCACCTGGACTGCATCGACTTGGCCATGTTGCCCTCTACCCAGAATATGGCTGAACAGTTTGGGGTCTGCCGTGGTAGGCATACCCCAGGCCTCTGCCATTGCTGTTCGCAGACCCCTTCGAGGTGGAGGGAGGTCATTGCTCTGCCAGGCTTGGTGTCCCACCAAACAGTGACCAGCAGCCAGTCTGAGAGAAGGAAGTGTAAAACCTGCTGCACCTTGCTTTTCCCTGCACGAGAGGCTGCACAGATGATCCAGCTACAGCATGAGGCAGGGGGGATATGATTAACTGTACCTCATTACACATGACAGCAACCACTAGAGCTTATAAAATTAGCCACATCTTTTCAAAATCTAGCTGCGATGTCTGGAGTCCAACGCACGTCCCACTGCACGGCTCCCCGGGGCACTGCTGTGGGCTTTCTGGTGTGGAGCCTGACAGCTCTCCAAGCTGGTCGGGAAGGAGGGGAACATGATGCGGCCCCACTTCTCCCCTTGCTTCTGTGAATCCCCTCTGGGCAGATTTTAGGAGGTCTGTCTGTCCCTCTGGCCATCCTGTGAGCTCGTGGTAGGGGGAAGAGTCCTGGCCTCAGTGCTTGTGTAGTGAAGTGAGCTCAACTCCAGCAGTAATGGATTTGTGTCCTTTCATATACTCCAATTACAACAGTCATTCGTTTTGACCTGTTCCTTGTACAAGCAGCTGCTATGGGAGGTGGGGGGAGGAGACACATGACTTCCTCCAGGGCTTGCTCATAGTAGTGCCCATCTTTAGCCAAATAAACTCACCAGAGGGTGATGGAAAGCCTTTCCCTCTTGCCGGGAGCTCTTTGATCCTTGTACCCCCAGTGCTGAGGGGAACGGCTTCCTTCGGGTGCTTGACACAGGCATGCCTTACTTACCACCGGTGCTTGGTTAGGACCTCCTCCAGACCAGCCAGGATAGGACAGCTGAGCTTTGTAACCTGGGAAGAGAGCAGAAGACATTCAGCCTAGCTGCTCTCCCTGCATCTAATGGCACATTAGCCCTCAGGGTCCTCCTGGGTCACTTGTCACATGTCGTTCAGGTTGAGGTCTGCCCAGGACACATTTCCAGATCAGTGGCTGCCGCTGCTGAGATGAAGTTTGTTAAAATGAACTTCTCAAACACACTTTGTGAGGTTAAGTAGGATCCATGGAGGCACGGGTAGTTATTGGGAGCTGTGGTATAATTTGATCCTGGCCACCCTGTTAGTCACAAGGAGGCTTTGAGAAATCCTGGCACTGAGCGGGCTCAGGGAGTTGACAAGCCTGTGTCCTGCTTTTTCTTTTTGTGGTCAATTCTTCCTCCTTCTCACACGTTCATCACACTGGTCTGCTTTGCCCAGCACTTGGGTAGGGATCAGCACTGGGATAACTTAGCACAGCAGAGCTAGTAGGGCTCCTGGACTATGCTGTACTGTAAACGGCAATGATGAGAGGCCCGGTAGACAAGGTGTTTGGTTTTTGGGGCTTTGGTCTGAGATTTTTGCCTGCTGGGCGAGTGGAGGCTTGCAGATCCTCTGATGCATACACATATAGACAGGAGAGGGGCGCAATCATCAGCGCTACCTAACCACAAAAGTCACTTTTCTCGCTGCTTGCAAATTAGGGGACTTTCTAGGAACAGCACCTGGGCAAAGTGCACACACACAAAACGTCAGCGATCGCAAACCGAACCGATGGGGATTGCCCGGGCAGCTCCCCGCGCTGCTGCGCTGCGGCCCCCGCACCCCTCCTCTCCCCTGCACCCCCTGGGCAGGGGAGAAGAGGGATTTCCCCCAGGTCTAACGCCTGCAACCACAGGAGGAAGTTGTTCCCTGGTGCCTGCGGAAGAGATGAACCACCTCACCCAGGCGTGAGAAGGCACATGCATTTAGAAACCCTGGTGGTGCGGGGAGAGGAAGAGCCATCTGAATGGTGGACCTGGCTGCAGGGGTGCCGGAAAAACAGGGTCCCCCGTTGGACGGGTTGAAAGTCAAACATCACCCAGCACATTTGTGCACGGTACGTGGCACAAGCGTGGCGGGTGCCCGGCTGCTTTCGGAGAGGCGCGAAGCCCCCGCAGGCCGGGGGCTCCCCGGGGCCGCTGCCGCCCACCAGCCCGGCGTCGCAACGTGTCGGCAGAGCGCAGCTGTCAGCCGCCGTCCGGGGAGGGGGGGACCGGGCTGCGTGTTTACATGAGCGATCATATGGTAACCTCTTCCAGCTCATGGGCAACTCGCAGGGTTACCTCATCTGCAGTTGAATTACCTCATCGGTGTGAAATGCAGCGAGCTCGAGGCAAGAGCGAGGCAGGCTGCTCTCGGGGGGCACGGCTCCCTCGGCAGCAGGCTGCAGAGGAGAGGTCCTCCGCCTGGCTTCTCAGGAAATAAACTTGAAATCTGTTGGTTTTGCAATTATCTCCATTCAAGAGGTCCCTCATAAATCGGCCGGGTTTGCTTCGCAGGGTGGGAGCATGGCACGGAGGCGTTTGTGTGCCCCCGTCGGATCCCTGTGCAAGAAGGGGGCCATGCTGGCCCACAGTCCTGCTCTTCGCCATGGTCAGGCTGCCACCCCAAATCCCTGCAGCAGTGTGGGGAGCAGCAACTGGGCTGTTATTCTCCACCTTAGGCAAAGAGTAGGAGAGCGGAGCTCTCTGTGTCCTCGAGTGTAAACGTATTTCTTGACCCAGATTGCCCCTGCTTCCCCTCTTTAAAAACAAACCAACAAACAATACATGTATAAATAAAAAATTGCATGGGATGCCTGGGAATATGTAATAAATTATCGGTTCTGTAGGCAGGGGAGTTTATTAGCCTCTGTCAAGCTATTCACAATGTAAAGGACATACTGACCTAGAATGATCTCTTCCTTCCAATCAGCATTTAAACTGTAACAGGAGGCGAGCCAGTATTTGTGCATTGGTAAGGTTAACCCTTTGGGCTACCCTTGCAGATATTTACTCTAGGATTTTATGAACAATCCTAACCCCGGCAGGTCATATTTATTTCTAATCAACCTTTTTATTAATCAAGGAAGCTGTGAACTGGAGGCCACGACTTCTGGAAACAAACATGTTTTAAATTCCTTAGAGCATGTATGTACGTATGTATTTGCGTGTGTGTGCATGTATGTATTTTTCTTTTCTCTCAGGCTATTTATCATGTCCAGTTGGACACATTGTGAGAGCACAGCTGCTCTTATCTGGCATGGGGTGGCATATTAAAGGGAAGATTAAGATTACCATTTTGCTTTATTTCATTTCTCAAAGCTTGATGTGCATAGCCAGAATGTGTATGTGTGTATGTGTGTGTGTGTGCATGCACATGTGTGTGTGTGTGTCTGTGTGAGTGTGGGGGGTGTGTGTGTGTGAGTGCAGAATAATGGTTGCAAGCAGCCTTCACACACAGTGTCTCCAGGCACTAGGTAAGGCACATCTGGAGTTCGCAGCATCCTGGAGATAGTTGCTCGAATCCCAGGAGCACAGGTCAGACTGGGAATGGGGGGCCTGTATCCATGGTGAGGCTCCCTATCTCACAGTGCCAGGTGTGTGCATGTGCGTTAGTTCTTGGAAAGGCCGTCCTCAGGGGGGAAAGAGAAACCAGGAGAGAGGTAATTAGGAGCTACCTTGCACAACTGAGCCAGCTCATCAGGGATGGGTACGGGAAGGACAGTGCTGGGAGCAAGTGACGTGTGCAGAGGTTTCATGCAGCCTGCCAGCGGCCGTGCTGGCTCTCCTCCCTTTTTCTTTTTCTTTTTCTTTTTCTTTTTCTTTTTCTTTTTCTTTTTCTTTTTCTTTTTCTTTTTCTTTTTCTTTTTCTTTTTTGTTTTCTTTTTATCTTCTTTTTCTTGTTTTTTTCTTCTTTTTTCTTTTCTTCTTCTTCTGCTTCTTTTTCTTTGACTTCTTCTCCTTTGACTTGTTCTCCTTCTCTTCCTTTTCATTTTCCTCCTCTCTTCTCTTCTCTTCTCTTCTCTTCTCTTCTCTTCTCTCTCTTCTCTTCTCTTCTCTTCTCTCT
>NW_009649460.1:2039695-2049627 GCF_000708025.1 Charadrius vociferus | reverse complement strand
GAAAGAGGCATAAGGATGGAAAATAGAACTTCTGAAATAATTCCAGAAGGCTCTGTTTGACAGCATCAGTGCTAGTTGTTCTCTAGCTTGAAACAAGATCCATATTTGGATCAATAGAGATTTGTGTGGGGGGAAGTGTTCCCTTTTATTTCTTTGTCAACTCAATGTGGCAGAGCTGCTAAAAAACACATGCTCTGAAAGCTACTAGCACGGGAGTAGTTATTAGAACAAACCCTTTCCATCTGCGCTATGTAAACTTCATCTCTTTCCACACATAGACCTAGAGCATGGCTGAATACACACCTACACTGTTCCAGCCCTGCACATTGAAGAACACGGCTGTTTTACGTGTGGAAGTATGGAGCCTCCTGAATCCTGCCTCAGCTTCGCAGCATCCTACAGACCAACAGCAGCATGGTGCTGCCTTAAGCTCCCAGCAAAAATTGGGTGAATATGGCTCATAATCCAAGCTTAAGTGGATTTATGGGGTGAAGAGGCAATCCTCCTTCTGTTCTGTGTTCCACAGTGCTGCTTGGAAATAAAACTGATGCGTGACTGTATTAAACCTTCCCTCTGCTCCAAGCCCTACATCATGCTGGAAAACAACATGTTCTTGTGGGGTGCTGAGCATGGGTCCTTGTGAAAGGCACCATATAAGATCAAAATCTGATACAGGGTCAGACGGGGAAAGGCTTCTCTTAACTAAACTTACTATTTAAGTAATACTCACTTGTGGCTTTCTCTTGAGTTTTGCCGCTGACTTCCCAGCAAGCAGGGTTACAGCTTCATGTGCTGGGGTGGGCATGAGCCTTCTTTTTGCAGGAACAATTCTGAACTCGAGGAATTAGGAGAGGAACCTGCAATTCTCTCATGCAGGTGAAATTAGAGAGAGAAAGATATGACTCATTGGTGGGGCAAATTGAGCCTGCCAGCTGGGCTTCATTCAGCTGAAAAATATGCCCCCGTGGCTGCAGAGAAGCCAACCAGAACTAACCAGAGGGGTGCAAATCTTCCAGTCAAACTGCAAATTGGGAACAACAAAGCAAATCATTCAGGTAGAAGGCATGCAAAATGCAATTGGTTCTCTTGCGCTTTACCTTGAATGGATTAAATCTGGCACTCAATGCGTGAACCCACAAGCGCTTGAACGGTAGTAAGCTGGCATAAGGCTGGCTATAATTAGAAGTGGTATCTGCTCAGAATTAAAGTGCCAAATGTGCCTTCAGGTGTATTCATTCTCCATCTTGCTTTTTAGTCCAGGCCTGACACATTTGGGATTCTTGCCACAGGAACTGTACCAAATGACTCACTCACAGTGGTAGCCGTGTGCTGAAGACTGCATCCTACGGAATCAGTGGGCCTGGAGTTCAACACGATAGGAAAAACCTCAGGAGACTGACATATGGTCACTTGGCTCGAATAAGCTCCTTCAAACCTGAAAATGTGTCTACATTTTTGTCTTCCTTCTTTCTGCCATTTCTACAGTTGTGGCTTTTCTTGACTGGTTCCTAAATTACTTCATTCTTCTCTGTCCTCTCATTCTTCTGTCACCTTTAGTCTCAGTGTGCTTGGACAGTCCCCATTCTCAAATTCCTCTTATTAACAGCAGGCACCACAAGCTCTCTCTTTTCTCTTGACTCCCCAACAGCATCTGAGGTTTTATAGCACCTCTGGAGGCTCAGCTGTAAAGACTGGAATGCTCTCTGCTAATTTCCCTCTGGTTGCTCTCTTGGCTGCTGGTGTAATAAGGGACAGATCTGCAAAACCACTTAGAGGCTGCAGAGGTAAGCACTGCAGAGCCTGGTGGCTAGGTCTTCTGGTGGAGTCCGCAGACCAACAGCCGTGGCTGGGCAGCCATCAACAGGAGGAGAAGGACAGATGTTTGGGCTCACCTGCTGGAGCAGGTAATAGAAGGAAGCACAACACCTCCTGCCTCATGGAGAGGCTTATTTTTCTTTTCCAGAAAAACCCAAGGGTGTCGGGCTGGTATTAGGTTGTACCCTAATATTGTAGGAATTAGTTGGTGCTGGGTGCACCCAGGCCAGGGATCTCAAAAATTCCTGTGCTATCAACAAAATCCGTCCAAGCAGATGTTTGCTCTGTCTGCACTCCAAGTTGGCCAACCTGAATTTAATGTGTTAGACAAAATACAATGGCAGTTCCCCGCATTTTGGAAGTCCAGGCATCTTTTAACACCTGTTGGTCTTTTAAAAACCATTTCATGGGTTTTGTAGCATCTTGTGCTGTTGCGCTTGGCATGTTGGGAACAGAAAGGAAGACCTACTCTTCACACAATTCCCCTTAGATCAGATTGATAATACGTATTGAATGATGTTGCTTAAATCAATGCAAATTGATTGAGGGACTCAGAGCATCTGGAAGATAACAGGAGAAGAGAGACCAATTTCCTGAAGGATATTCATGGCCATTTTTACAGTGCTGCACTTCTGCCCAAAAGGAAAAACTTGCAGGTCATTTGAGAGGATGACATGCGTTGGATTGAAATTGAGAGCCTGTGTAAGATAGGTAATGATGCTCCCTGAGTACTGTTATCCGTCTTATTTCTTTTAACTCCCGTAACTGCTAATAAATTATGTTGACCATCAGATTATGGTCAGCAGGGAGTCTTAAAGAGAAAAATTTGGTTGTCTTAATGAGGAAGTGGGGAGGGTAGAGAAGAAACGAGGGATTTTAATGGAGAAAACAAACATCACCAAGACATGGGGCCATTTATTTTGCAGCTGGATTGTATGCAAAGCCAGGGAGCCCGAAGAGCCAAGCTGCCCCCGCTGAATTTCCGTCCATCTCCTCCATCCTGCTCATAGTCAGAGGCAGCTCACATAGCTGTCTTTGTGATAAAGCTTACAAGCAAATTGGACAGGGTGTCAGGCTGGCTATGAAATATGACAAATTAACAGCTGAGGCTGCTACTGCCCTGGTTACAGACACTTCATTTAGAAGTTATCATGTTACTGGATGCTTTCTGTAATTTGTGATGATACTGATTGTGATAAATTGCAAGATTCAGGTAAAAATTTCAGCCTATTCTGAAGCTGAATATTAAGGGAGGAAACGGTTGTCAATATTGCGCTACTTAACTTCAGGTCCCAAATGAGAAAAGATCTCACAATAACAATAAAATTTTCAGTCACTGAGCAATGTAATTAAATTAAGCTAATTACATTACAATTAGCAAATCTTTAATTTATTTTTAATGCACTGATTAAACATTATGTGGTAACCATAAAGCTTTCTGAACGGTAATCCTGTTGGGTAAGCATTGACACCAACCTGGGGTCATTGCTTGATGTTAGAGTATTTCCTGAAGTAATAAATAATTGCTTTTTATATCTAGCTTGGAAACGTTTCCATACAAATATTTTGGGCACATAATTTATTCGCTTTCTTCCCTTTACCTTGATGGCTGATAATGGAAAAATGAATGCTCCACATTCCAGTCCACTCTGTTTATAGTATGGATTATTTGCATCTTCATTGGATTGTTTGTTTTTTAAAGCTGGCAGTTATCTCAAAAGGACCCAAAGAAGTCCTTATCAGGTGCTTCACTAGTGGTTTATCAGACATTTGTCCTCATTTCTGTAGGACTCCCTGTGAGAAAAGGCTGGGGAACATGGCTTCCTGCAAGCTATGCATCCCAAATGTAGCTGCATCTCGCACCAGATGAAAGAGGGAAATGAGGCATGTTAAATGTAACCAGAAGGAAATTAGGGACCTGAGTGTAAAGCTCCCTGAAACCCATGTTTCGCTCCCATCTGGTCGTATGGGCACTTGGGCTGTGAAGGTTCTTCAGTCATTGCTATTAAAGTTCCCAATGCATCTAATGCCGTTTTGGAGCATGCCTAACCAGTGCTCCTGCCTTCACCAGGCTGTGCAGCAGGGTACTTATCTGACATCTAAGTCGGATCAGAAACCATGAACAGGGAGTTCATCCACTTACCTTGTTGCAGGGCTCAGTCTCACAAGGAGACTTCGAACCTGCCTGGAGCACCCTGCCAGATTTGATTCTTCTTTGAACATTAGGCCAAATGTCTCTTCTTTCTTATCATGTTTCATCTTTCTTACCCAACGAATATATATCTATTTCCTACAAAGCATGACTGCTTTGTAGGAAAAAGGGAAGGGTGGTCTTTCCATGTCAAATACCTTATCAACAGAGTGACCGAGAGCCCTCTGCACTGAGAAGCAAATCTCAGGCAGAAAAGGGGACAGAGCACTTTGGGTAGGATTATTCAACTGTTATGAAAAATGGAGGATTTCAGCAATGTGGCTCCTTTTTTCTGGCCACCCTTGGGAACAAAATTGTGACTCTGCTCAGTTCTGCAGGAAAGAGATACTCCTCTGAAAGAGGCATCTACATTGGGAAAATGCACAGTGTAAAATGGACAGGACATGGACCTGTTGGAGCAGGTCCAGAGGAGGGCCACAAAGATGATCAGAGGGCTGGAGCACCTCTGCTATGAAGACAGGCTGAGAGAGTTGGGCTTGTTCAGCTTGGAGAAGAGAAGGCTCCGGGGAGACCTCATAGCAGCTTTCCAGTATCTGAAGGACGCCTACAAGAAAGCTGGAGAGGGACTTTTTACAAGGGCGTATAGTGATAGGACAAGGGGGAGTGGCTTCAAACTGGAAGAGGGTAGATTTAGAATAGATATTAGGAAGAAATTTTTCACTGTGCGGGTAGTAGGGCACTGGAACAGGTTGAGAAGCTCCAGAGAAGCTGTGGAGGCCTCACCCCTGGAAGTGTTCAAGGCCAGGTTGGATGGGGCTTTGAGCAACCTGGTCTAGTGGTAGGTATACCTGCCCATGGCAGGGAGGTTGGAATTAGATGATCCTTAAGGTCCCTTCCAAACTAAACCGTTCTATGATTCTACGTATGTAACTAAGCTCTAGAGAAAAGTGGGGCTTTAAATGCATCCCTATCCTCCGTCCTCAGGGTTTTTCTAGAGACTGGCTATAATGGCTCCTTGCTCAACCCACTGCTTTTAAAGCGCAAGCTCGGAAGTATGTGGATCAGGGTCAAATGCCATGATCTTAAAAAGCCTTTGCCCCAGCTGTGCATTTCCCCTGTCTGCTGAATGAGGCGAGGGTGAAGGCAGTACACCAGTGCATCCCCAAACCTCACCTGTCCTGCACAGCTGTGCCCTCTCAGCTGATCCCTGCCAAGCTGGAGCTGGGCTGCCCCCAACACCGTGCTGGGATGGTACCAGCTCAGCCCTGGGGATAAAACCGGGCTTTTTGCCCTGTGTCAGCTTTACTGATGTAAAGCACCTACCCAGCTCCTGGGACATGAGCTATTATCTCTGCAGGGCTTTCTGCTTCTCGGAGTAGATGTATGTGCTCCCCTGCCGTTAGCTCCAGGCTCTCTCATATGGCAAGCACCAAGGCACATACATAGACACGTGTCGTAGCTCTTTTTTTTGGATCTGGTCCTTGCTGCTTAGGGACCAGATGTAATTTGTTCATGCACCTTGAGCTCTGCAGGTGACTCAGGAGCGTGGGACTGGCCTCTACCTACATTCGGCATCAGCGAGAGGCAGCCATTCCCTGCAGCCAGATTGACACTAAATACATCAAAAGGAAATGGCTGAGCTGGAGGAGGTGAGAACAGAGTGAGTGTACTTAAAATTGTGAACATGTGGGGCTTTTTTCCTGTTTAAAATGTTGCAAAATTGCTCTGTCAGCACTGAATAATTATTAAAAAAAAAAAAAGTATTGAAAGATGTGTTATTTTATATCTTACAAGTAAACAGAGCAATGGCTCAGCACCGTATATGGAGTGGCCTGCAGTCCTTGTTTTGTTTGTGTGGGACCTCAAACAACTGCTGTGTTTATTTTTTCCTGATAATCTCTCTAATAGCATGGAAAAAGAAGGCACAGGCTGTGCCTTTTTTTTTCTTTTTTTTTTGGAATTGAAATAATTTGTGTTTCTCTTCTGTGGAATGAATTTCCCAACCATAATACCACACGTTGAGTGTATCTGGAAAGGATGCCGCCTTGTTCGATGAACTGAATTGTGCACACAGTTGGAGACTCTGACAGTGCCAGCATCAGTGAATGCAAGTTGCATAAAAAAGAGGCAGCATCATTCATGACACTAATGAACAGTCCTTCCTCGTCTATCAGAGAAATCTTTCCCAGGGATAACGATTCTCCTAGCATTTTTTTAGCCATAAAAGAAGAGATTGTGTTGGGTCTTTGGTTCTGTATGAAACTATCAGGAGGATTCTTAGGCTGGGAACAGAAATCAATGTTTCTGTGATACTGCATTGGCTAAATACTTAGACCGGAGAAAAAAGATTTTGTTCTGACTGCACAGTGAACCTCTTGTTTTGCTTTGCTGCTACAAGATTGTGAAAATAGTGTGAAATTTAAGGGGACATATTTGATTCTGAGCAAGTCTGCCAGCAAGTCCTAGCTGGTTATTGCAACGCGATGTACCTGGTTCACTCGTATAATCCTACAGCTTTAAGTAACTGTAACTTCATTGATTGCAGTGGAATCTCAAGAGTAAAAGGGGAAAATTGGTGTGACACAGCAGTGATTCAGCTTTAATGTATTTCCTCATTCTTCTCCTAGTATTTATTATCCTTTAAGAGACATCCACTTTAAATCTTTCTTATTACTTGAAAAAAGTCTCCTCAGATATGAACAAAACCAATACACACAGCAGAAGGGTCCCTGGGGATCTATTCTACAAAATGACAATTAGACAAGATCTAAACTAAGGGCTTGATCATAACAGTGATTAAGGGCCTGTTTCTTTCTTTAAACTGTTGAAACAAAAGCTAAAGTATAGATGCAGTTTTCTCAGAAAATTATGATTTGCCTTGCATAGCTTTATTAGAATCATTGAATAAATATGGGTTGTACCTATTTATCAGCATATATTACACCACCCCTAAGAAGTCGTGTCAGTGCAACCCTACTACTGTAGACTAGACCTCAACCAGCTGTTTTATTTCTTTTACTGTGTCCCTTAAATATTTTGCACCTTGCTCCCTGTCCTTTGCATGTATTTCTGTGCCAACCCAAATAACATCCCTGATCCATGTTCATTTGTGGGTGATCACACCAGTTTTAATGGCCTATGTGTTTGTTCTAAGTCTTAAATGAACGTATAATGGCTTTCAGGGAAGTAAACTCATACAGATTGATTTGTCTTGGAGATTGTGCTCGTGCTTGTGATAGCGACCATAATGATTGGGATTGTAGCACCAAAAGAGAGTTTCAAGCTTGCCTTTTGGTTAGAGAGAAAAAATCAGACCTTTTACCATTGACAGCAGGTAGTTACCCATCATCTAGCTTTCTCTGCTTCCTCGAGACATGCCAGCATCTTTGACAGAGATGGATTTAAATTTAAAAAAAGAGGTCTATGTCATGACTGAATGGTTTGATACAAGTCATTTAAAGATGTATATTTTAGGACTGACTATGACTAGGTTATAGGCTACTTTTCTTTAATGTAAATTTGTTACATACTGTGCATTAGTATCAGGCACTAGGCTTTTGTCACTGGAGGAAATCTCTTTAAAGGACCAGAGCAAATCTCTCACATTGGTGAAGTATCTGTAATTCCTGATCTCCCATGCATGACTGATTTCCACAGGAGTGAAGCTTTTGTGATCCATGCATTAGCAATAACCAGCTACAGCTACAGTAATTAAATGGTTTAAATCTACCACCCTGTATAGATCCACTTTGATTGCTTTCTTTCTAACTGTTCTTGTTAGTGGACTCCAGAAATTAACACTTTGGTAGATGCTGGAAAAGCCAGGTTGCGCTCTCCCCAACTCCTGCTGTAAAATGGACCCTGTTAGAAAACAAGCCATTTATTGGCATTGAATTTGCGTTAATACAGTAATCATATTTATGCTTTCAATAACTGCAAATTGCAAAGTGCGATGCCAGTTCAAGCAGAGATATTATTTGGTGCTATTTTGTCAGCAAGTTTTTGTTAGTTCATTGGGTTTAACAGAATTAAAGGGCCATTTTGAGAAAAAAGTATGAAGTATCTTATGGTAGGTAATATACATTGGTAGACTAGCAGGTTGTTTCAAGTTTTGCCTTCATTTGCTGACCAGTAAAGGCAATTGCTATGACTGGAAGAATATTAACTCACGTCATGGGACATTTTTGTTGAAGCCGGCCCTCAAAATTCTGTCTGTCTGATCTGTTGCATCATAAGCCAAACTGAAAATTACTGTTACCCCACAATAGGTCTGACAGTTTTGCAGATCAGCTTCACATCTAGAGGAGAAATCAAGTGTTCAGTCTCCAATATGTTTGTTTACAAAAGACACATAAGTTATCTTTCTCAGTTTCTCACAGGAATGTGAAAGCTTAAAACCTACTTTTTTTTTCCCCCTTTGTTCCCAAACCCTGAGCTTTTCACCTGGGAAACCCTTCTAGGTCAAAGCTCCTCCTCTGAGACCATATGACCTTTAAAGGTGGGCTTGAACCTTTTTTTATGCAGCTGCTCTGCAATACAAATGAACCTCAAAGCTTTAGCAGTCAGACAAAGAAGAGGTCTTTAACCCACACAGTCTCTGTAAGGGGGGTCATTTATGCTTAAATGACCCCTAATGGGCAAGTGATGAGTACTGTTCAGCACAACAATATTAATGGGCAGGCAGGAGCACAGAGCAAGGGGTAGGATGGATGTTTGCATGTTTCCATACCTTTCAAAGCAAAAAGGGGTGGGCAAACTTACCTACTCCTTTCCCAAAGGACAGCAAATAGCATTTGAGTACTTCAAAAGCGATGTGGCTTTTGTCAATTTATTTCAATGAAATGAAAAGATTTCTAAATTCACATTTAATTACGTAAGTTTAGATTTATTTGGATCGTATAGCCCGACTGATATAAAGGTGAGGAGAAGTAGAAAATTTACTTTATTTCCAATGATTTGATGTCCATTTCCATGGAAACGGAAATGGAAGCAGGAACCAAACATAAGCAGTCACAGCCCTGGTTAATTGCCCATGGCTGCTTTCTGTTTCCACTTCTATAGTGCTGAACTCTATGTTTTCTACTGACCCCGCTACTATAGAACAGTGTGTGTGAGAGGGGACTGGTGAGAGGAGACTGGGCACAGGAAGGTGGAGAGGGGAAAGATGTGAGAGGCAGTGTGCAGGGTCTCCAGGCTGACCAGCGAAGAAATCTCCTTTAAGGTTTGTTTTACTTGACTGGAAAAAATCGAGGAGTAACATCAGCAAAAGGAATTTTAATTAAGTTATTGCTATGAGCCTCGTGGTAAAACAACTCTTCATGATGGTCAGTGTAAATCTGGAATTGCTGCATGGAATTCAAACAGGTATTAAGAACAGACTCTGGCCTTTAACAAGAAATGCAAAAAATATTAACAGAAAGTGCATTTCTGTGGTTGCTGGGGCAGTGACAAAAGTAGTACAAAGAGTCAGATTTTCTTGATTTGGCAAGTACTGATGGGTCTGCCATGCAACAGATCTCTAGAGGTAGGCCACCGTATTCAATGATCAAATAAAAATTGAGTATGGGAAACAAACCACAAGCAAATCTATTTCCAGGCTGCGAAACTGTTGCATTTGTTCATTAAAGTAATTGAGCACCTTTGCACTCTCGAATTTGGCCTAAAACCAGGAGGAGAAAATAACATTAAAAACAATACTCCCTGTTCTTGTTGTTTCCAAATCCAGACCCCCAACAGGAAGCAATGATCCCCAGAGGTTCAGCTTCATGGAAACCAAACCAGATCTTAGGCCTTTTGAGGTTTACCCATCTCTTGTAATCATGCTGGCGTCTGTCCTGTAACAGATTTCTTGCTGATATAGAACAGCTCGTTCTAACCTAACTAAGCTATAAACTAACAAAAGACTGCTGTTTGGAAGAGTTTGAAAAGGCTTGTGTAAAAAAAAAAAAAAAAAAAAAAAAAAAGG
>NW_009649460.1:1991255-2039617 GCF_000708025.1 Charadrius vociferus | reverse complement strand
AACGGGGTTTTGAAGAGTTTTAAAAAGTATGTGGAAAAAAAAAAAAAAAAAAAAAAAAAAAAAGGTTTGGGTTTTTTATTTTTCCTCAAATATTTTGTGGACAAAATACTGAAAATAATCCAGCATTGCCTTTCAATACGAAAGACAATGAAGGAGAAAACAGGAGTGAAAAAAAGGGGTCTGTGTTATAAATTGGATGTCCTTAAGCTTTGAGACAAGGTAGGCTCAAAGCATAGCAGCTTCTTCCTCCCTGTCTCACGTCCCACCGCTATTCAGTGACAGTCTGCAAACACTCAGTGTCTGCCACGTGAGTACTCCTCGTGCTACTCTCCCTTTCCGCAATGCCCTTCCGAGTAGACACCACCTTCCTTTGCATGTTAAACTTTGATCCGCTGACCAACAGGAGGTGACGATGGAGTTGTTCACCAAAATATCCCTTCAGCAAGCATCAAAAGAACAAGGGCCAAAGAAGTACAAACTTTTACAAACACTATTGCCTCAGGATGCACTGCAGTGTTGAAATGCACTTGCATTTTCTTCCCCAAATAAATCTTCCCCTCCATTTTAATGCTGCCTGGGATATCATGGAAAGGGAGTGGTGATTTTAAGCTGGGCAATTTGTTCATAGCTTTTGGAAGCGCTTTCCTGATTGTCTAATTTTATATTGCTTGATAGATTGAGCGAGAATTGTTTCAGGTGCGCAGAGTCAAAAGATCAGGTGTAAGTGGTGAGGGACGTCTGACTGCAGCTGGAGTGTGGACAGGCCAGATGGCTGTCGAGGAAGGAGGTGGAAACCTGGGGAATTCTAATGATGAGAAGCTCTGAAAGAGTCCTGGGACGCAGAGAAGCTAAGGTTTCTGGGAGATTTAGCAATCAGCCTCCATGCAGCTAGTGTGGGATATTCTCACACATAAAATTGCATTTTATGGCATGGCATAGCCTTACAATCTGTGGTGCATGCATGAAATTAAAGTTGGAGCAAAAACATCAGCTCCAAAGTGGTGCACATATTTTATAATCGCACTGAGTGACGTCTGACTGAGGAAGAGTAAAGAACACTGCTTTTACTGATTTCCATCACTTCCAAAACGTCCAGCTTAAAATCATACATTAGCTCTGACTAAAAGTCTATATTTATAGAAAATGAAAACATATAGAAAAATGTAGATCACTGTGAGCCAGAAACCTCATTCTCCATTTTCTCACACCTGATATTACCATACTGACTTGGGGGTGGTTTACCATCCTCTTGCACAAATGTAAAAGACTGTTCGTGGCATAAGATAAGGGAAAGTCAGTCTCAGTGTACAAACAACTTAGTTCTGTCCTATACATTGCAGCAGAGAAATATCAGTTGCCTATGGCTTTCTGTAGATTTTGATGATCCCAGGGAAAGTGTGGCAAAGATGAGCTCTGAGAAGTGAAGGCAGTCACATTCCCATCGAGGCTAAGTGAGACGGAGATACGGGCTGTGCTCTGTGCAGCACATGCCCCCCTGCATCTCATACTTCGTCAGATACATCCAACCCTTTTTTGCCTATGGCTTTGCTCAACAGACGCATTCACAGATCAACAGTCCAAAGTAAAGGCACGGGATGCCTTCACTGCCGTCCGACGTCTGTTGCACGTCAAGTGTCAAGCGTCACGGTTGTAGCTTTGGGGTTGTATTACGCCTAGAACAGATTGGGCTTCACTGCCAATGCTTGTTCTTTCCTCACAACAGCCATTTTGTATGGTTATTGCAGGTAAGAGTCAGCTTAGGCACACTCACCGCTTCACTCTCATGCGCTCCCATGTTGATGTTTATTTTTTTATTAAAAGAATAAAAAGAAAAAGAAAGAAAAAAGGAAGACTACCAAACATTAGAGCTTTCCATGGGAAACTGTATGTAGCATCTGGTATGTAATGTGGAAAACCCGGCAAGGCTGATAATCTGATTGACTTTCTAGAAATAAGAATGGCACAAAAAAACCCGTGCAGAGGTTGCAAAGTCTAAACCCTGGATTTCCTGTGAGTGGGAAAGTACAGCCTAGAGACTTACTTGACTTCGTACATACTCATCAAATATTAGAGTCCTAAAATACCTTGTCTCTTAGTGGCCAAGCAGTTAAGATGTTATTGAACTTTAGACTGTAATACTCAAAAGTATAGTAAGAGGCCATATTGAATGAGTCTGTTTTTTCATTTTTTCACAGTAGCTGCTTCTGCTTTGTTCTATCATATTAAAGGACAGGAAGACTTTCAGAGCAGCAGAGCTCCCAAAACAGGAGAGTGACTTGATTTCAAAGTGAAGAGCAGGTAACTGCCAGTACAGGAGCCTGCAGGTTAATTGGGTATCCTGACCCAGACAAAACTCAAAAGAGAGAGCAGTTCAATTCTTTCATTTGGTACACGAAAAATTGCTGTTTGTGTTGCACGGAGTTCAGTTTAATCAGCCCTGTGAGCTACTGTTGTATCATGAAGTGGATCACCTCTTCCCAGGAAGGAGGAGGAGAACTACAGAGGAGACCCATGAGAATTAAAAGATGGTAACTTAAAAAAAAAAGTGAAGTTAGTGATTTTGAAAGGCACCGGATTAGCAGCACAGGAAATGGCCTCCTTTATTTAATCATGCCTAAGTGCTTTGAGGTAGATTCTTATTCCTTTTATCTTGATGAGTAGCACGTCTCCACGACGGGCACAGCATCTGCTGGGGCAGCTGTGCTGGAGAGATAGGGGTCAAGCCTTAGGTAAACCCAGCCAGGCCTGTCAGCAGCAGGAAGTGGATAAGCACAGCGTTGTTCCTCTGCCACCATGTCCCCTATCTACACATCTCGAGGTTAGGCTAGGAAAAAAAACTGCAAAGGAAAAAGGTATTTTAAGTGTTGTGCTGTAGCAGGTTTGCAGCTGGAGAGCTAAAATAAACTGACTTAGTGCTACCTAAACACTTTGAGATGAACACTGATGGCCTTCCTTTGGACTAGGCAGTTTCAGAGGACTCTGAAAAACAGATATATGGGATGCCAGAAACACAGCCCATACTGTACCCTACCTACCTGCTATCTCCATAGCTGTCTTGTGGACAGTCTGCTAGGACCAGCTGCCCACCTGATATCTGAATCTCAGCATCCTTTGGAAGGTACACTCCAGCCATGCCCAGAGATGTGTCTACAGACTTGTAGTCTTAAGATATGGTAGGGACTTGAGCTGGCACTGAAAATAACTTGGTAGGATCACCAGTGACAGCAAGTGGTCAGAGACCTTACTTTTAGGCATGCTTCTGGTAGAGCTAGGTGGTACAGGCCCACAGTAAGTGAGGTTGTTAAAGCTTGATCCTGTATGAAATACTGTTAATTCACAGAAGATGGCTCAGAAGTAGTGCCAGAGTGATGTATGACCACTGTGACACGTAGACTGTGACACAAAGACCTGCAGGATGTGATGGAAAGAAAGACTTATACAGGTGTAGGGCATCTGTGAATGACCTGCTTTCTTCAGTCCCTTGGAGATGAATTCGGGCACAGTGTGTGTTTCCTGGCTCCACTGGAGTGAAGAGGCTTTCCATTAATGGAGTGTTTTGGGTTGGTTTTTTTTTTCCACAAGTGGGTGAACATAAGAAAGGGTGTATAGTATTGGAGGATCATAAGAGAGCCAGAGTCCCAGGCATGCTTTACAAAGTCAGGTATATAGGAACACATTTTTATGCAGAATAAAAATGTGATGTCAGCTCTCTATCTCCCAAGAGTGCTTAATGGTTCTTACCTACACATTTTCTTCAAAGGATCTTACTGACGGATTTGCTTTTGGCAGAAGCTGCTCTGCATTTGGAAATGCACCTATTTGTTCCTTTCCTCTTTTCCACCTTGCCTTGTCAGTCTCCTTGTGAACTGCTTCCAACCTTTGTTCCTGGAGCAGGTCAGAACTTGTTGTCTCTCACCTCTCTTCCCCCAGGAATCTTGAGGACCAGTTGTAAGCATGCTGTTGCTCTCCAGGTCTGTATGAGAGTGGATCTCACTTAAGGTGCATATACCCAAGTGTGGATTTTTCAAAACAGCAGCAGCTCTGAGCTGTCTGCTTCTCTGTGTAGGTAACCAAGGATAAAAAAAGGTAGGTGTGTTTGTGGCTCTTGCTTAGTTTCCTCACCCTCAATGGTATTGGTGGCATGGAAACAAAAACTAGAGATTGTCCCATCTGCTGTCTGTACTGAGCTTCAGATTTGTCAATTCTTGACCAAGAGGCAAGAAAAAAAGAAAGAGCAGAGTAGACTGGAGGCAGTCTGTTGGATCAAACCAGATCAAACAATTGTATGCATAAAATCCTGCCATTTGGCCCCCTTATAAACAATATTATCTTTATAAAATGTCCAGCAGTGGCAGGTACCCATCTAAGAATGCATGGCACTCAGATCATATAAATATGCACATCTCTATGTATCCCATTAGTTGTTGCTAATTCTTTCTCAGCCTATGGGGCTAATGACTAACTCCAGATCACTAAAATCTTAGTTCCCTGTTGGCAGATTTCCTTTATTACAAGCACTTCTCTTCCTGTGGGTATCAAAATGATTCCAACACCCCATAATTAGATCTCATGTCAGCCTAATATATGTGAATTTGCCTTATGGATTTAGTCTGCAACCTCATTAGCTCTGAGTCAAGTCAGTCTGTTCTCAGATAAGACATTGGATAGCAGGAAACTCTTGGTGCCACATCTTGTTGCAGAACTGGCTTGGTGGCTTGAGCATAAAAATACATGGGAAAGCTTCTCTTTGATAAGGACCTTAATCATAGCTGCATCACTAACACATTAGGAGCTAATTTTTTTACCACCTTTGTAGTCAGAGAATTTTGGCCCAGGAACTATGTTATGAAATGACATACAAATTTCCTGGAGGTGGGAGATACAGAAGTGGCCAGAACAGCATTCTGACCTCAAACCTCAGCAGGATGACTCTTCACAGAGTCATGACAAACATATATTAAGAAAACCATCTCCACCTGGGGAATCCAAATGGTCCTTCACCTCTAGGAGCCTGAAAAAAAATGCAGTAGCTTCCTGAGGAGGCAGTCCATAAGTAGCAAATACGGACTTTGTATATGGAGGCAACAGTGGGAAGACTCCAGAACAGATTTGCTCGCCTCCAAGAATAAGAGCTTCTGATCCAAGGAGGTCCAGGTCCAAGACTGTTATTGGATTGCTTTTCTCCTGCTGAGCCCTGTACTATGCTTTTCCAGTAGCTCCCCTGATTCCCAGGGTAATCTGAAAGATCAAAAAGAGACAAAGACATGATCATTCTCCAGCTCTGTACTGGCCAAGACTGTTTTGGCTGAGAGACTTAGTACAGATGGTCATCAGCCTCTGATCCAGCTCCTGGACTGCCTGGACCTGATCTCACAGCCCTGCAGCCAGATACTCTGTCCAGAGCCAGAGTCACTGCACCTGACGACACTGCTGTTGCTTGGCTGAATAGCACTGAGAGACACAGATCACTACATCTGTAAGGATCCTGACACAGTGTAGAAAAACATAGGAGGAAATATATTTGTCCAAGTGGAGAGTTTTCTTTATAGGCAGTCCAAAATTGACTGATCTGACCTTGCTACCAAAGGCATTTCTCTGTATTTAAAACAAGCTGCCTTTGTTCATCTTGGTTTGAACTGATTTGCACATGCCACCTGCTTATTTAATTCTTCTTGGTCTTTTCTGAGAGCTCTTGCCCAGCGGCCAGAGACAAAACTTTGGCTTTGTGTCTGGAATTAATGTTCCCAAGACTCCTAAAATATCTCTTAGAATATTTCTAATATCACTTGTATATCACCTGATTTTGAAGTCCACCTTTCTCGCAGCTATCACCTAAACCACAAGGCAGATCTCAAATCTCTCTTCTAAACTTTTTCTCTAAACTCTGTCACGTAAACTATTCCTGAAGCCAGGTTTGACACCAGAAGAAAAGACCCCTGTAAAAAAAAGACAGCATCACACTGGTGTCAGCTGATTGGTGACATTCTTTCCTCCAAGGCTAACTCAGCTTTCTTTGTCTACCGTAGAAATGAACCTAAATCCATGTTTTGCCAGAAAATTACTGAGTACGACTCCCAAACTTAACTTTTATGACTACAGTCCATGTTCTTTGACTGAAACTGAAGCACAAGCAGAATCTAGTTATTTTGGCACTCTGTCCAACATTTCAGGGACTCCTGTGTTATTCTGATACTTTGGTAAAGGCAGTGCACCTTTAGGAGCCTCCGAAGACTGGGTCTGATTTCTGCAGTTTGTATGTTAGGAACACACTCGCAATCTGGAGTTTCCAGCTCAGCTGTCAACTAGAATGACCGCATTTTCCTTGTACTTATGGAAGACTGGCAACAGCTTCTGAGAATGTTATTTCTTTATTTTTACTCAGCTACATCTAAAGAGATCTAGGTCTTATGCTGGAATAGAAACTACAGTGAGTTGTAAAACACTTAGGGTTTGTGAATCAGCTCAGCCTCTGTTTGCACTTTTGCTGCTTTGATTTCTGTGGAGCCACACCAGAATCAACCCAGCCAGAGGTTTTGGCCCCGGCTAAGTCTTCAGAGTGAAGCTCAGTTCTTAATGCTGGTGTTTCACAGGAAAAGGACCATTTAAATTCCTTCAATTTGGTTTATGTTTGCATCTTTGTTGCTCTTTAATCTGCAAAATTTGGCTTAGTGCATTGAGAATGATGTCACCAAACAGGAGCCTGAGCTCCAGCTGATCCTTTTGTAAAAACAGCTTCTGCTTTGGTTTAATTTATGGCAGTTGCTGAATAGCTAGTTTGGTTTACCAGCTATGCTCTGTCAGCTATTAATAAAGGTGAATTTCATGAAGGGTATGTTTTTCTTTCTGGCAACAGGACTTACTTTGCTCAGTATAAATGAAATCCTTTTGTTCACCAACAGGATTTCCATTGAATCATTTTCCCATTGAATGCTAAATATTGGAATGGCTGAAATTTGGAAATGGAATTGGTGATTCCTTACATTTACTGTGAATGATCCATTACTCAGCCGGTATAATTTGTCAATGCTCCCGAGCAGTACGAGCAGTCACTTAAGATTGGCCTCATTTCAGTGTTTAAAACTGTATGTGATAGAGCTGCCTATACCTCTGCAGTAAAATCTTCCCCATTTCTGAAGTGGGAACCACACCGCATCCTCTGAGCTGAGCTGGGCTGTCAACTGGGCTCCAGTTCTTGAATAAAGATGGCAGAATCTCACAAAGAGGGAAATGAGGAGGAGGCCTGGGTGATTTTATTGAACGTTATGACATGTAAGTGCCAGAATACCAAAGAGCTTGTTACAGCATAGAAAATCCCCTCCGCTAGCGACTCCATTTGCACTCCAGAGCTATTCCGTTGCAGGGCCTATAAAGCAGATTGCTAACAAAAAGGTTATTCAGAGGGTTTCTTTCAATAAACCCAAAGGTAACAAGTATCCACTGAGCAGATGTCATGAGACTGAGCTGCACTCTGGAAAAGTGCCGAGATATTTAAAAATAACGCTTTCTTATTAACCTAAGTACAATACTAAAAGTCTTTTAAAATAAAACTTTCCAGATGCCACCTGCATCTGAGATGCTAATAGGATGAATGCCAGTAAGCCCACTAATGCTGGAAATGCTCTTAAGGAGCAGCTACAACTGATTGTACTGGCGCAAACAAATCAAAAACTAATTTATGTATTCCTGCAGCTGCATCTCCAGCCAAAGCAGAGGCAGGAGTCAGGACCAATTCACAGCTGACTAATGTTGCCTCTTTCTTTGCAGATTTCTGGCATTTAAGTGTAATTAAGATTTATTGTTTGCTAACTCGCAGGTCAGAACAAGCACTGCAATATGGATAACTTTTTGTCGGCTAGTAAAATGCCTGTTAGGAGGAATCATCAAACCTTCCAAGCAGAACATGACAGAAATAAATAACAGAGTTATCCTCATTTCATCTGACTGTTGTGATCCCAGCAGGATCAGGAAGGGATGAGTATAATAGCACTGGGGAGTGGGTTGGGGAAACCCACTGTACGTGGTGGTAAAGAGATGGCTGAGTGCATGGCAGCACAGACCATGGTAGGCATGCCCTAAAAGCTAGTTGGTCTTGCTCCAAGATGGATTTACCTACCAGCATCAGTGATACGCCCTTGCTTTTCTGGCCCCTGATGCCTTACAGAGGGATGAAGGATACAATGCAGGGCTCTCCACCTCTGCTAGCATGACCAGGTAAATAGAGGAAGCGATCCACCAAAGCTTGCCCTCCTAGAAAGGAGGTGAGAAAGAGGTCAGTTACTACTACACTTTGGCTGCAGAGATGATAAGGTGAGGCAGAAGGACATGAGTTAGACACCACTGGTCTGTGGCTTCTGCCATCAGCAGGTTTAGTTCATTCATTTCCATTAAGTTGGCAGAACTGTACACTAGCTAATGACTGGGCCCTAAACACACTTGGGCCAGAATCAGCATCAGGGGTGGTGAATAACTTCTTTGCAATTTCTGTGGGACTTTGATTAGTACAGATAGCATGAGTTTTAAGCTGAAAGTCCAGATGATGAGGAAAAGCCATCTAATATGCAAAACCACACTCTCATTCTTAGAACAATACTTTATGTTTCTGTGTTCCTTACAGCTAAGGCTTTCCCAGCACTTTTTTGGCATTAACTTAAACTTCCTGATGCACCTGAGAGTTACCTGTATGTGACTGTCACTGCTCGACAGAGGGGTAGACGGAGGCACAGGAGATACTGGATTCATTTCCTTTTTTTTCTGTGCATTTTAGCCAGTTGTTATTACCTGTGCAAAAGAGAAGACAAATGTAATCACTCTGGGTTTTCAGGCAGCCTAACGCCTGGGCTTGAAGATGTAATGAAGGAGGTTTGGTGCAAGGAATGAAGCCGGTTTGTCTCAGGTATCACGGGAACAGCGGAGTAAAGCTTCAAGCAAGGCCCACCTTTCCTTTGCTGCCGCTGCCAAGCCTGATCGCTAAGGCTAAGGCTGCCTTGAACCTTTTGTAGTCATTTACATCCCTGCCAAGAAACGTCTACCAAACCAAGGTGTTCGGTTTCTACACCTCTGTTCTCTTAATCCTACTCATTTTTTCTTTCACCTCAAATCTGTTCATAAGCTGTGTCTAAACTGCCAAGGAAGAACACAGGACAGGGGTAAGGAAAGTTGTACAGATCCAGTTCATTTACCCGGCAGTGCCAGCACTGTGAACAAAATTGGTCATCATACATCCTGGCACCAAAGGATGGAGCAGGAACATATCTGAATGTAATCACTTTCAGGAACTTCAGCAAATAACGAAGGGCTGACTAATACCAGGAGCCTCTTCTACAGTTCATTTACTGTGTATGAGCTAGTTCTGAGGCACGCTCAGCAGACGAGAATGCACACCAAATGTTTTGATCTATGGAAGAACATTTTTCCTAATATTATTTCAAAGATTTTTTTCTCAACTTTGTAATGTGACCCTGAAGATGGTCATGCCATATTTTTAAAGGAGACACTCTGTGTGTGTTTTTTAAGACCTTTTTGGAAGGGGGATGGAGGGTTGCATATTTTTTAACTCCAAAACCCAGATGTTCTTTAACAGAGAAAAATAGAATAACATACATTAATAGCTTGGAAAACAATGGCAATATTTAATTAACCTTTAGAAATGGCTAATCTGTGAATCTGCACGTGTCAGCTCATCTTTAGAACAGAGTGACTGTGTGTGCCTTTGCCAAAATCAACATGCTTGTTCGGTGGATTTCTTCCACTGGGGATTCACATGAAGAACAAAAAAATGAAAAAAAAAGAAGAAAAAATAAATTTTTTTCAGTTGTTTGACTTGAAGCATTCATGTGATCCAGATGACCTCATCAGGGTTGATGTAGCCTGGTGTGCCACAGATCCAAGATCTGCATGTTCAAGGCTTGGCTCTTAGCCCTTAGTCATTGGACCAGACAGTCTGCAGGTCTTGTGGGACCACTAAAAGCTTCAGTTTAGCAAGGGGGCCGTTACCTCTTCATCACTGACTTTCTCTCTCTCTCTCTCTGTCCCTTTAGCTTGGCTGCCATCAGCGCTTCTCTTCAGCAGACCCTCTACCTGCCAAATCCTCTCTTTTCTGAATCCTTTAAGTAGGAACACATACTGCGGGAGGGAAAAAAGGGTCCGTGGATGTTTGGCTCCTTTTGGAGCCCCCCGTTTCCCATCTGATAGGAGTCCCCCCGCTAAAATGGGATGGGCTATATCCCTCCTCCAGCTGGCTGCCAGGGCTGCAAGGTGCAGGCAGATCGCAGAGTTTCTCAGCATGCAGGAGAGGTATCTGAAGCATAAGGCTCGTGGTGCATACAGGAGGAGTGGCAAGTACACCAGAAGGTGAAGAGATGGCTGGAAGCAACACTAATGCCCCTCCATCTGGAAAGATGAGTGCTGTTTAGTACGTCTGGAAAGCATTATTTCTGCAAATAGCTCAACCTCTTTCAGCTTAGAGGCAGGGATCCCAGCCTGCTGCCAAGCTTAGATCTCCCTGATGGCAATGTGGTAGGGGAGATGGTGAACAAGTGTACTAATGGCATAAAGCAGGAAAAAACAGCATCCAATACATCAGCTTAAGGTACATCAGGCATCTGCCCTTCTCCCAGAAGGCTGCCTGCGACTTCAAATTGCATTAAGACACACTTGTGTTTTATATCATGGGATCAACCCATACGATAAAAGTTTAATTGGGTGGGTGTGAAGGGGAATTTAGAAGTTGCTCAACTGATTGTTCCCAGTGATTTAGCTTCGCAAAGGAAATATGGGAAAGGTTCAGGTCTAATCTACTAGCGCCCCTGAATTTTTGTTTGAAATGTAGCCCTGCAAAGATCCAGCTTTACATGAAGCTTATCTGAAAACACTGAGGTGCCATTTCATGTTGTTTCAGAACAAATGCCTGACCCAAGCTTGTTCAAAACCTTGATTCAAATTCAGAGACAAGAGGGGATCGTTCAGCAAACCTCATCAGGCCTTTGGCTTTGTAGCAAAATCAAAATCATTATGTAGGGCTTTTCTTTAATATTTTTGAATGGATAGAGATGTAGGTGGAAGTTCCAATAAAATACTTGTTTAGCTTTTAACCATATTAACTCAACAATCTAAACATCTATTGGAAATGTATTCCTCACGTGAATTTCAAGCAGGCCAAATTCCAAACTCCTTCTCATCAGTGTACAGCCTGTTTTCTAATGATATATATTCATGATCAATGTGGGATGCTGTGCGTGGTAATGAACAAGTTGTAATGCAGCTGATGTGTGAGGGTCTTGTGTGTATTCTCATGGGTCACTGTTGACCAGCCATCTGATATGTGCCAAGTTTGGATGAGACACGTGGTGTGCAAAGCTCATGAAGGATTTCTGGAAAGCGTTGCTTTGGTTTATTTACAGCAGATTTGCACCTTGCCAAATGGGTTTGTTTCTCCATGAAATTCAATAGATGTTCTCATTTGAAAACATAGTTTCAAAATGTATTTTAAAACTCTCTCGGATTGGACTCCAGACCCTGAAATACGTTTTTGGAAAAACAGTCTATTTTCAGACTTGAAAATAAAGGCACAAGCCACACTTTTTCAGTAGTTCCAGGAGAATTTTGTCATAGTTGTGATCAGTTTGTACATCTTTTTACAGATTTGTGGATATTTGCTTCAAAAATTTCTTGAAGATGTTTCTTTCCACATCTGTCTTCCGTACTGAATGTGACCCTGTTCTAAAATATTTGTTGAATTTTTTGTGACTTATAGCTTATATGCTTAGGTGTATGGAAGACTTCACAGTTCAGGGCTGACATTTGTTTCCTTTTTAGAAATTCCACAAAGAGTTTAAAAATTTACTATGGTGATTTAAGATAACTGTATATGCACACTCATGCATTGACTGGTAGTGTATATTGTAGTTTTCAATGGAAGAAATCAAAATGCAAGGAATGAGTTTATAACAGTAGCAACCCCCAAATCTTTATAAGCCCATTTTCCTTGCTTTAAAAAAAGGACTTTACTTTTTCTTTTGACATTCCCTAGGTGTTTTCTGTAGTTTTCACCTACATTGTTTCAAAACTATTTGCTTATCTTTTTCTTTTCTTAGCGAAAGAGTAAAGATCTCCACAGACCTCCATAAGGACTTGGTTTTGGTTTTGTTTTTTTTGTTGTTTTTTTTTTTTTTTTTTTTACTGTACAAAGTAAAAGGTCTGTGAACATTCTGGTAAAATATGACAGAAAATTTCCAACAATAAAGAAAAATGACTGACGCATTTTCTGAAGAATTGTTTTTGGATAAAAAGGGTTCTTTTCAAGTGAAAAGGCATGTCGTGCAAAAAATTCAATTAGTTCTAGTTTCAAGATCCCTATGGGCCATATCCTGAATAGTTATTGAGACAAAGCTCCCATTGAAGTCACTGGGCATACTTCCTGATTAAAGCCTTCAGGACTAGGTCAACTGGGAGTTTTGCCTGAGTAAGCACTTCAGGATTTGAGTGTAAACACAGCCATTGGGGAATAAATGGGTTAATACAGCAGCCTAATACATTCTCTGCATTTGTAAGCTCTGCTTTATATAAGGGACGTGGATCCTTCTTCCTCCTCGTGGGGATGGCAGACATTTTATTTTCCATAACCCACTGTGCTGGTGCCCTTTCATACGTGTCACCAAAGCAGTGTTGTCTGGTCCTAGTCTTTCCCTGCTCCCCTGCACCTCCCCCTCGGAGAGCGAACACCCCCCATGTCAGCGTAAAGGCAAAACCACTTTTTAAATACAGTACCGAGGGAGGAATCCCCCTGCCCCCTCCCAGCCAAGCCCATTCCCCCATCCAGGCTGAGTTAGTCATGTCTGACTTCTCCTATTCACATTATGGCTACCCTTGTTGCTTTTTGGGTTTTGTTTTGCTTCCTTACTGTTGTTGTTTTTCAGCCAAAGCTGTCATTTATCATGAGAACAAGAGCAGCCATGTGTTGATTTTTCTGGATTCCTTTTGGACAGTGTCCCAGTGCTAATGAAGGCCCTTCCAAAGTGCTAAAGAGCTGGTGCCAAAATCAGTTACAGTGAAAACAATAGGGGAGTGGTGCACAGACAGCACATCTAGTGTGTGTGTGCGTGCATGCGTGTGTGAGCGGAGGGAGCACTTACAATTGTGATTTCGGTCCCCCTCCCTGAAGGATAATAAATTCGACTGAACTAAGGGGCTCAAATTCACATTTGCTTGGAGTCTGAGGCACATTAGAAATAAAAGCCAGTGGAAAAATAGATGGTAGATGTTCACACATTATGTCCTGGCTGGTCTGGATAATAACATAAAAATCAATGTTGTACGTAAGCTGTGACAATGATGATGAAGCTTCTGTGAGAGTTCTAGGGCCTTGAAATCCAGGGCTTTATCTCTGCTTGTGGGTCATTTATCTAAAAACTTGTTGTTTAAGGGCTCACGAAAATGTCTTTTCATTTTTTTAAACACACTTTTCAAAAATTGAACTGTTCTGCTTCTCAGACTTCATAAGCGGCTACGTTTACAATGCATGCTAGGTCGTAGAGCAGCAGTTATTGCACGCTATACTGTTAAGGTGCAGACGGGGTGGAAACACACTTTCCCTGGGACCACGAAGGTGAGTGAAATCAAGACAGAAACACACAGAAGGCGCACGAAATCTCGGCAAACTACCTACAGAGCTGCCCTCCGAACCTCGATTCAAGACGGAACACAGGCGGTCAAACAGCCCGGCCGCCGGGGCTTTGAGAATTTTCGCCTCGTAGGAAGTGCCCCGTCACCGCGTTTTTCCTGTTATTATTCATTTCGTCAGGATTTATGCACTTTATGAATCAAAATACTCGGCAATGTGGCGGCCCGGCGAGCGCCTTTCCCCCAGTCCAGTTTCTAGCCTTGTGCTCCACCTACCGGCTACCGGCCCCGCGCAGCCACCACGGTGCTGCTGCCTCGGTTTCTGCCCAACCAAATGGGTTTGGGAATTGGGGACCCAGGGGGGGAAACCCTTTTATTCCCCCCCTCCCGCCCCAGGGGGTGCTGCTGCTGCTGGTCCTGGGGCCGGCGCTCCCGGTAGCTGAGCGTCTCCCCCGTCCCGTCTCGTCCCGTCCTGTCCCCAGCGCTGCGCCTCCAGCACATGGCAGCCAAAACCATTCACGAGCGGGTGTACACATACATAAATACACACATATATATGTGTGTATTTATATATCTTGTGCCTGACAGGGTTCCAGCCACTTTTGTTGTGTTTCTGCAGCACCCATTCTTCTTTATTAAACCCCAAATGATTTAATCAAAATTATGTTTACCCAACATAGCTGGGAAGCAATGCTTTCATTACCAGATGCCAATCTTTCTTGTGTGCATTTCAGTTGTGAGCACACCAGTTAGTCTTCAGAGGCAGATGCTGGTGATTTGGAAAGGCCTTTCTGTGCTAGTACCCACTAACACTGCTGTTTATTTTGAGTTTCTTTCCAAAATATATAAATATATAGGATTTTGATAGAATAGTCGCTATAGTTTGGACAAATCTGTCTACTCCACTCTCGTGAGACCCCACCTGGAATATTGCATCCAGCTCTGGAGCCCTCAACATAAGAAGGACATGGACCTGTTGGAGCAGGTCCAGAGGAGGGCCATGAAAGTGATCAGAGGGCTGGAGCACCTCTCCTGTGAAGACAGGCTGAGAGAGTTGGGGCTGTTCAGCCTGGAGAAGAGAAGGCTCCGGGGAGACGTTGTAGCAGCTTTCCAGTATCTGAAGGGGCCCTACAAGAAAGCTGGAGAGGGACTTTTTGCAAGGGCAGGAAGTGATAGGACAAGGGGGAATGGCTTCAAACTGGAAGAGGGGAGATTTAGAATAGATATTAGGAAAAAAAAAAATCACTCTGAGGGGGGTGAGGCACTGGAACAGGTTATTGAGGGAAGCTGTGGATCCTCCATCCCTGGAAGTGTTCAAGGCCAGATTGGAGGAGGCTTTGAGCAACTCGGTCTAGTGGGAGGTGTTCCTGCCTGTGGCAGGGGGGATTGGAACTACATGATCTTTAAGGTCCCTTCCAACCTAAACCATTCTATGATTCTATGAAATCTGGTGAATGAATGAATCTACAGATCAGTTTAATTTACATCTGCCTTATATATAGATATGCTTCAGTAAATAAAAAATAACCTCTGACTAATTTACAATGTTGAGTTTTAGATCCCCATGTAATATATAGCATTACTGTAACTATGTGCTTGATTTTCATGTTTCTTGTATGCATAGACAGTACTTTCTGCAAGATTTGGTAGACTCCATAGATTCTTAGACCAGAAGGGTCATTATACTCATCTGGTCTGACCTTCTGCATAGCACCAGGCATATGATTTCACACTGTGATTTCCTCATCTACTCAAGCAATTTGCAGCTAAGCTAAGTCGTAGCTTATAGAAAGATAGTCAAAATGCACATGGCTCTATGTAGCACTCCTAACTACCTGTCTGGAGCTTAAATTTTCTTCCAAACATAGCACTCCATTAGAAGTTTCCATCTGTACTCCCCTCACCCATACCAGAAGAGCTCCTTATCCCCCCTTGACAGCAATAAGCTATTTAAGATGTAACATTTATGCACATAGACGTTTTCAGGAGAGCTCTAATTTATCAGCTATCTCCTCTTCTTTAACCCTCTTATTCAAGCATTTCAACAGAGCAACAGATGGTCCTTGCGGGCCATTTGCTGTGATTGGAATTGTAGTGTCCCAAAGAACGGTGTCTTTCTTACAGCTAAAAGTGAGTCTAAGTTTCCTTACCCAGTAAGAATTTCAAATGATGCCTCAATGTGCCTTGCTACAAAAGAAAACAAATTTCCCAACAGTTAAAGGGTGAAATCTGCAAACTTTGAAAAATGTCTCTCACCATATGGACTATCGTACCCTTATAATCAGACAGAATGGAGATTTTGAAGACACAGCAGAGAAAAGTCCTCATTTTTGTCTCTGTACTTTTGGATCCTGAACTTGGGATGACTGAGATAGTAATTTATTTGAAAGTAACCCTTCTTCTCATTATTTATTGATAACATTGGCACATTTAAACATTTGTAGGCACTAGTTTCAATTGCGTACTCTATCAATGCACCTAAGGAGCACAGGCATTATATGAGCCAAAAGTTTTGTCTTAATACAAAAAAGAATTACAATTAAAACGTTCCCAAAAAGATTTTTTTTTTAATTATCTCCTTGAGTTTTGCAAACAGCTCCATTTTATAGACTAAGTATTTCTAAATGTCTAAATAAATTTTATAATTGTATATGAAATTCTTTGGACCAGGTCTTGCAGATGGCATATAGTTCTACATGACTACAGAGTATTGTTATAGATCTGTAGACCTAAAGCTTATATGTGGTTTACTTTGCTTATCATCTACTTCCAGGGACCTCTGTGCCCAGAGGTACTTTGAAGCTTGGGCCCTAATTCACATTGCAGGCATTCATAACTCTTAAGGAAAGGCGAGTCAGGCACTTTGACCCTTCATGCTACTGGGTTTGTATTGACCAGCTAGTTGACCAGCTGAGGTGAATTGTAGGGTACGGGCATCTTCCTAGGGGACACTTTGGCCAGATGAGGTCTGTGACTTGGACACACAGCAATGTTTTGAGTTTGATGGATGGGTGACATTTAGGACTGTTAAGGCTCCTTGTACAGCACATGAGGTCTTCTGCTGAGCTTATTCTATTCCTGGTTTATGTAAAACAGGTTTCAAATTCTTGGTAAAAGATAATGTAATAGAGATCTTCCTTCCTCCCCTCTAATGCCTCTGTCGCTAAGTATTTGGGGCACTTTCTATTTGGTATGGAAGATTTGAACCCCGCGTGGATGTACAGGACTCCGAATCCCATCTGTAGCTTTCAGTCCTCAGCTGGGGCTGAGGAGAGTTTTTATCCACCACTTTTTCAGGTGTCTCAGGTCTTGCCTTATGTACAGCTTTACAGCCTACAGACTTGAACTCATCCAGTCTCTTGGCTCTGGGCATTGACTTTGTGTCATAGCCTGTTCACGTCTTGTATGAGATGTACAAGTTCACAGATCAAGCAAAGGGATGATTCAAGCCTGTGATCTGAACCCTTAGATCAGGACTTAAGTGTAAAGAGTCACACATTGTGGGATGTCAGGTTCTGAGAAGGCAAGAATTTTTTCTCTCCCCCTACAAGAAGGAAGACAAGAGGAGGTTTCTGTTTTCTCCCAGGTTAGATCAGTAAATATAGCTTAATAGCACTTCTTTCATTCCTCAGCAGATTTTATGCAGAGTTCAACAGAGCCAGGTCCATGGATGAGGTAAAATAAACTGCAAGATTTCAGGTGGAAAAGACATTGTGGCAGGAGAGGAGATCACTGAGGGGAAGATGTTGATTTAGCCAGACAGGAAAAGCATATGTGCTAATTGAGATAGTCTGGATTGTGGAGGTAAACTGTGTAATTTTAAACTATATTCACAAGGTGAACTCATACAGTAAACCTTTACTCTTTTATGCTCTATCATCTTGGGGAATTCATAACTCAGATTAGAAGACAGACTCTCTTATCTAATGCAGAAGAATTAGATGCCTGAGAATAAAAATACAGAAAGCAGTGTGCTGAACAGGAAGCTGTAGGGGTGAATCTTTGGAAAATGCCTGTAGATTTTGTCTGTCCTTAACCTGGAAGTTTTCTGATTTCCCCATGTGCTCAGAAGTCTTTGCTCTGTGGAGATGATCACCTTTCTATGGCATGAAGCTTCAGCCTGTTCCAGGTTTAGGGCAGATAGGTCTGTGAACTCCACATAGGAGTCTTCGGAGAATCATGAAAAGCTAGGTGTGTCGAAGACTATGACTAGCTTTGGTGGTGCCCATCTTTTACATAACTTCCTACCACAAGGGCATGGCAAGAAGGTTCTTATCAGCTTTATGAGGACTGAACTCAGGCTTAGAAGGGCATAATAAACACCAGACTATGGGGTACCTGGTGTGACAGCACTTTCCAGTTTTCTATTTTTTTTCTTTCTAAGTTGAGTCACTGCGCAGCTATGTATGCAATACTGGTGGGAACAGAAACCACAAAGTGTTTGTAGCACTCTGCTGGGTTGGATGGTTGGGTTTAGAAGGTAGAGGCTAATGGATCGTATGTTACCCGGAGGCTGGTAACAAGTGAAGAACCGCAGGGGACTGGACTGGGACTCGTTTAACATCTTTATCAATGAGCTGGAGGAGATGACAGAGTACACTTGTGACATTTGCAAATGACACCAAAATGGGAGGCAGGGGAGGGATTGGGGATCCACTGATATACTTGAGGGCAGGGTTACCATCCAGAGGGACATAGACAGCCTGGAGGAATGAGTCAACAGGAGTCTTATGAAATTCAATAAGGACAAACACCAAGTCCTGCACCTAGGATCACCTTGCAGTGATACAGGCTGGGGACGCTCCAGCTGGGGAGCAGTTCTGCTGAGAGGACGTGAGGGCCCTAGCAGACAGCAAGTTGAACATGAACCTACAGTGTGCTCCAGCAGTAGAGGCAACCAACAGTATCCTGGGCTGTATTAACAGCAGCATGATCAGTACAGGGAGGGCAGTGATTATTCCCCTTTGCTCAGGAGTCCTTAGATGGCACCTAGAACACCACATCCAGTTTCAGGCCCCCTAGTACAAGAAAGACATCAATAAAATGGAGCAAGTTCAGATGAAAGCTACCCAGATGGTTGAGGTCTGGAGCCCTTACCTTGTGGAGACAGACTGAAGGATCCGGGGTTGCGTCAGAGGAACTTGACTGCTGGATGTAAGGAGCAAAAGTCTTTCCTAGCAGCCTGCCAGTACCTGTGAGGATGTTATTGAGAAGACATAACCAGTCTCTTCACAGAGGGGCATGTCAGGATGGTGAGAGATGATGAGTGTTTGTTGAGGTAAGAAGTTCAGGTGGGTAAAAGGAAAACCTTTTCCCCCATGAGGACAGTCAGGCAGTGAAAAAGGTCACCCAGAAGCTGTAATCACCACCTTTGGAGGTTTTCAAAACCAGACCAGACAAGGCCCTGACCAACCTATTATGATCTCATAGCTGAGCTGAGCTTGAACCAGAGACTTCCTGAGGTCTGCTCCTGAGTTATCCTCCGATCTTGTGAACACACAACTGTTGTGGTTTTTTTTTCTGGAAAAATAACACCTGTCTGGATGCGAGGAGAAAACCCTGACATTCCTACGCTGTAGGCTTGAGATAGATTCTTTGTCTTGTAAGGGCCTGGTGGTCAGGGCTTTTTCTTGGGATGTGGATTTAATGCCTCTCAGGCTGAAAAGGCCTAAACCCAAGTCTATTACACCTGAGTGGTGTAAATACTTAGCAAAGGGCAGATGGCAGCCATGTGGCTTTGTTGTAATACAGTTACATATAATATAGCTGTAATATGTTGTAGGATAGGTCCACCCTTGTACATCCTTAGAGCAGATCCTAAATAGCTACTGACTGTGCTCACTTGCGGAGTGGCCACCTCTCACTACCCAGAACTCAGGGCCACAGGCCCTCTCTGGGGTTAGTGCCTGCCCTTTTTTCACAAAAACTGAAACTGTTGCCTCACTTGAACCTTGGATGTCATGGATTGGAACAGTCATTCAGCCTAAAGGTATGTCAGAAGGCTTGTGTAGCAGCTAGCCAGGATGTAGCCCTGGCTCTCGTCTGAATGTAAGTGAAATGTGAAATGTAATGTCTTCGACAGGGCTCGCTGCAGTGGTGAGGGATCATAGCCAACTTAGGGCTTCATCTGGGGAAACGGGAGGGCAGAATGCAATTCTTTAAAACAGGGTGAAAAATATTTATACTATTCTGAATGATGATTAGGGTACTAAATATGAAGCCTAGAGATGGCAAGGAACGCAGCCATTTTCTCTTCTACCTTTGCTGCACAAAGCCCTCTTGTGATGGTGCTCTGGGCCTTGCAGACAGGGGCTTTTCCTGTGGCTGTGCAGCCCCCTCGGAAGAAAGGGGATGCCTTAGGTGACTTGTCTCTAAGTGGCTTAGGGTGGGAACTTGTAAATGTGAAGGCCATGCAGGTAGTGACTTCAGTGCTGAGCTAGGTTGTTGTGTCCTCTGAGTGAATCTGGGCTCATGCTCTTTTTTGTTCAAAACAGTCCGCCAGTAGAGTCAAATTGCTGAAAGTCAATACACTGGACTACACAGATGTAGCTACCTCATTTCCCTTCTTTCAATGCCCTTATATGTGCTGCTTGAGTGATATGGGAGGGATTAAACATTTTTCCAGGCAAGAGATCTATAGAACAAAGAAGGTTGATGGGGAGGGAAGGATAGCAATATAATTTATAAAAAGCTCTTAGAAGCAACAGCTTTAGCTTTCTACTGTCGTGGAGTACAGCCGAAAATAGCAGGTAATGGGACCAGTGTCCCTTTAAGAATTCCTGAGGTTACTAATGGATATAGGTCATGGTGACAGCCTTAAATAAACCTTTAGTAATAAACAAATCATTTTGAGTTTTCATAAGATTACCATCACTCTAAGGCTGCTCCAGTAGGGCTAAGAATGCGTGAAGGAAATGAGCATGATAGATCATATACATCATACTGTCATACCCCAAGAAAAGGACAAAAAAAATCTTTCAAGGAGGCTCACACTGTATTCCTGATAAAAGCTGCTAAGAATGTGCATTAATATTAATCCTCTATTTTACAATAAGCTATTCACTGACTCTACACAAAATGCAACATTGCATCAGACGAAAAGGAAAACAAAACTTAGGAAAAAAGATCTCATCAGGCATAAATATCCTGTTCCCAGGATATGGAAATTGAGAGTATCAAGAGGGCTACAAGAAATAATCATGTATCCAAAATAATTGTAAGAATAATATGGAAGTCTATACATAACAGAAATTCCATATCTCATTGTTTCCTGCAGTACATTCCTTGCGTATTCCAGCTTTACTTTGGTTTTAGTTATTTACATTTAATTTAAATAGAGTTCGTAGTTCTTAACTATTCTAAAAGTGCTTCCATTTTGATAGCTTTAGTGCTTTCTTATGGTGAAGGACGAGGTGCATTTAAAGAGAAATATTGCTTGTTCTTATTTGATGCTTCTGTATATCTTACGGTAATCAATGTTTGCACTTGGTGTTCTTACTACAGCACTGAGAAAACTGAACTGGAGTTCAAATGAATTGAGATGTGACTAAAATAAGGTTTCCTTCTTTAGTAATAAAGCCTTCTCTAAATTGAGTGTCACTTTGTTATTTACATAAGTCCCATTCTGGAATATAAACGTCTCATGGATTCTTTTTAAACCTTTGGTACCTCCTTATAAATTCCTCTACCCCCCAAAAAGACCATGAGAGAGTGAAAAGAGATTTTGGTGTACAGCGTATAAGTAATAAGATTCATTGCTGAAGAAAAAAATGAGTTGAGATATCTTTATGGATAATGACCTGCCAATGATTGTAAATACAAGGTGACATCTTTAAAGATAAGGACATTCACAAATCGATTAGACAAATCAGTTAAGCAAGGCCACACAGATATATAACTATAGTGGGACTAAAATATCTTACTGTATAGACCACATAGATGATTGCAAATATTGTAATGTCTTCTTCCTTGTGTCCATAAATAATAATAATCATAATAAACGTGCTCCTGCCGACAGCCTAAGCATCCCAGTAATGTGAATTGATTGTTAGCATTTTGCTTTAGAGATGGATTAATTAAGGCTGAATCATATAGCAATCCTTACAAAAGTACTGTACATATGACATCTAAATTAATACCAAATGAATTCATCACAAACAGGGTAATTACAATGAATATCTAATGAATTAATAATGATAGATCAATTATGATTCATGCATATATATACATATATATACACACACTCACATGCACAGAGGATAGCAAATCTGCTGCTGCCACAAGGAAGAGTGAGATCTCTGATTTTTAGCTCTATTTGAGTTCCTACTGGTTTTTAGCGAGCTTAGCACTGTATCATGCCTACTGCTGGGCAAAAGGGAGGCAGAGAAACTAGCTGAAATAACATCCAGGTATGGGTGGTGAGTCACTGTCATAAAGCTGCGATCCTTCCTTTCTGTATAACAAAAGATACTGGCATAGAAGCAGGGGCATAATTTTCACGTAATTTTCAATTTTATTTGTGCTCTCACAGCAGAGGTCTGCTGTGCTTAGTTGGCTGTGCCAGGAGCCTGCTCTCAGTAGTGATAGCCCTAAGTTCTCCTGTCATCCGTTCATCAGCCTCTACAGGTTATCACTACTTAGACTGAGGAGGTTTTCAGTTTTAGAAATGCTAATGGACAGCCCACATAGGCATGAATAAAGACCTGAAAGTGTTGGGCTCATCCCTGTCCTCCAGGTCAAAGATACTTTACTTTCCCACCATTTAAATTTCTTTTCCTTCTGCCATCTGACCCAACCCTCATCTCCTCAATCTTTTAAAATCTATTCTAGATTTTTCCTTTCTCAGCAACTTCTATCTACCTTTGACTTCAAACTTTGTGAAAGTGCCTCCTACTGCCATCACTTGACTTCCATTGTATCTCCCATCCTTAGCTCTGCTATGGGACTGAAACAAGGCACCTTCATCCACTAACAAGGTGTTTGTCAAGGCCAACGTGACCTTTTCTGGCTGCTGCCAAGGCTTCTTGCTATTTTCATCTCCCCCAGTCTGTCTGTGACTACTGAGTTACCAATGATAACTCAAATAATCAATTACTCATTGATTATTCTCTCCTCAGCCATCTTTGACCGTGCTTCCCCTGTTCTCAGCTCTCCCTTTATGACCAGTCCTTCAGTGATTCTTTGTTATTTTGGCTCTGTCTTTAGCCTGTTCTCGTTTTCATCATCTGGTAATCCCTTGGCAGCCCTCCCCTGCCCATGCTGGTAGCTCACATGGCTATCACCTTGTCCTTGATCCACTGCCTGGCCTTTGTCTCTCTAGTCTTCCTCCGTGGCTCTGAGATTGCTATGATGTCCTCATCAACTCAAACTCAGCTTTATATCAACAGGATTCTATTTTTATCTTTTATTTTCCTTCCTTCTCCATTACCAGTATGAATTCCCTGGGCTTCTTGGCAAATTGACATGACTGGACTCTCACCAGATGGTCATGATAGTGTCCAGACTCTGGAGGCTGAACGTCCTTATCTTACTGGGACTGAGAACTGGCTAAACCCTGTTCCTGGCTTTAAGCATCTACTCTGTATTTCAGGAGTAATCCTTATGCCTGGCACCAGGAGGGACTTCTCAGTCTAATAGTCTAGCTCTGGAACTGGTACCTTCTCTGTCCAGTTCTTCTCAGCAGCTGTCATGTCTCCTTGTATCCCGCTGGAGGAATATCAGTCTTCATCTGGTTTACATTTTGTTTCTTCAAGGGCATATGATAGATGCTAGTAAAAAAAATCTCTGTATATGCACACACAAACACACACAAGCACACACAGAGTTTGCTTAAGAGTCTAAAATTTGACTGATCTTTTCTAAATAATAAAAGAAACGTGAATCTAGGTAAGATTAATAAAATCATAAAGCCTCCATGCATTTCCACTATCTCAATTTCCTCCTCATTCCAGATGCAGTCTTTGGGATCCATTCAGAGCCATTTAAGAGCATAGAAAATATTTTCTCTGCAACACTGAATTGTCTTTTAAAGCAAAAGTTTCATTCAGCTCACTTCAGTACAGTTGGTCTTGTCAATAAAGAGGGTCTTCCTATTACAAAGGCATATCTTTTTGTTCCCCTCTCTTATTTTAAACCCTCTCTCGCTGCCATCTCAGTGAGTGTCTTCCGTGCATGTGTCCCAATACTCGATTCCTTTGTTTTGCCACTGGCTCTTCTTTCCTTTCCACTTCACCTGCAAACTAGCTGGAGTAAAGTGCTTCTCCTTGCTTCTGCTGACCCCCTTGGCATTGTCTGTTTAGAGTAGAGACATGAAGATCTCTATTATAGCTAGTCTGGGAAAGACATACTTATGGCCTTGTGAGTCAATACACAGTGGCATTCAATGATACAATAGTTTTCATAGGAACAATTTCATCATATCGAACAAAACTGTGAATTTATACTTGCAATCTTTGACCCATTTTTCATCTCCTCCTTCTCTTACTCCCCTCCCATCGATATACTCAGCTGATGCTCAGCAGAAAAGACAATGTGGTAACCTAACTCTTTCTCCTCCTTTCCAGCTTTCACGTGATACCTTTGCATAGTTGTGTGGCCTGGGACCCCTTCATCCCTTGAATCAGTACTCCTTATTCAGCTTCAATCTGGGCAAAAATGTGTTTACCATCTGGCAAATTATCTTCCTGGCCTACCACACCCACATAGAAAATGGGAAGGGAGCTCAAAAGGTCATCGGGCCTATCGCTTGCCCCAGGGCAGGATCAGCCACATCTACAACATTCCCAACAGATGTTTATCTAACTTGTTCTTAAAACCTTCAAATGTGGAGATTTTCCAAGCTCCTCATGCAGTGCTCAATTCTCCTTGCAAATTCTTAATGATCCTCGGTGTCCTGAGCTCTTCAATTACAACCTCTCACATTCCCCCATTAAATTCAACCTGCTTATCTGCTCCTTCAAAGGCTCTGCACAGCTCTGGCTCCATCTGTCCCTGGTTCTTTATGAGAGTGTCTTCACAGGGTGTCTGGGTGCCTTTGCCCTCTTACTGATTAGCTATTTAAGCCGCATATCTCTCCTCACATTCTGCACCCACCCATCTCCCTATCTCCATCTGTCTGGCGTCCCTTTGCCCAAAAATCGCTTCATCAGGCCTTCATTTTCACTTTCAAGAACTTTCCCCTTAAACTCTTGTCTTTTGTGAATAAGCAGACTCAAGTCCACTCAAAAATGTGCTGTTTAAAGGAAACACCCCCATCCATCCCAGCCCAGAAGTTACCATTCAGTCTGCCACCCTGCGTGCCCAGCCAAGTGTAGGGTTTTGTTTGCCTTCATTAGCCTGTAAACTCATTTTGGGTGGGGCTGTTTTCTGCCCTTTGTTCTCCACTGTGTTGAATGTGCTGACAGCGCTGAACTCTCCATAATTAATAGCACAAACAAAGCTTAAAAAGGGATGGATCAAAGGAAGGAGAAAGGGAAGGCAGAGGGAATATGAGGTTTTGTTTAAAGCAGCAAGGAAGCTTCAGGATGAATGTATCCTGTTGGGATGTGTTGAACACCTGTTAGGAAGAGGTTATGGATAAGATTGTTGAACAATGCGATTAAAGGTGGTCTCTGCATCTCCCTAAAATGCTCAGAAAAAAAATCCACTCAGTGTAACAGGTAGACACTTTGCGTAAATTTGAAATGAGGGAGACAACCAGTAAATAAGTGAAACTTGGAAAGCAGGCAAGTGGCAAATAGGAGGCAGGAAAAGCACCAGTGACCCTTCACTGCAGGGTTTACCTTGGTCTGGACATTTAAGCTTGCTGGCAAATGTCCACTCTGCTACACTTTTCTTGAGTTATACCTATTCAGTGATGTTGTCGCAGTACTAAGATTTCTGCAAAGCTGAAGCAGACCTGTTTCATAAGTGTTTCATACTGTAGTCTTAATGGTGACTGCCTGTTCCTCTGTGTGGAATGGCTGAGTAAATGCAGGCAGTGCTGACAATACAGGCAGGAAACCTCATCCCATCACTCTGCCTTCAGCAGACCCAAGGTGGTATGAGACCAGAGAGACTGAAGCTGGTGCTTCCATGAGACACAGTATAGAGCTTTCTGGTGGTGTTCAGAGGGTGATTTCACACACCGGCAAGTGGATCACACAGACCACCTGGAGACCTGTGACTGTAGCCATGAAGGGTTTCAGAGACCTTATGCGCTGACCACTGAGGGTGGAGCAGGAGCACAAGGACAAAAAGGCCCATCCTGCAGATCTGGGAGGGCCAGGACTTCCAAGGAACTGTGCACAGAGTATTCTTCTCTTCTTCAGTGCTAGGACATTTCAGATCTGACACCCTCATGAGGGTGTCAGATCTGAAGGCAGATATCCATCAGAGGCAGATTGCCATCAGAGGCAGATTTCCATCATCCTCTGTCAGCAATTTACTCCACACCACTGCAAATCTGCTGCTGGCTGGACTGCGGTTGGCGAACCAAATGCCAGTGCTGTGGTGATAGAAAAACATGAAATCTATTATTGCTTTTGCTTTTCCCACCAAAATCATGGTTACCTCTGAGGAAATAAAACACACAAATTGTGCTGGGAACATCAGTGGCAGAAATATGTTCATTGTCTGCCTGTGTGTGTGTGAATTGAAGCCTGAGAAAATACTGCTCGGCCATTATCCAGTCTTTGGACAATCATCAACATCAAAGTGGGATGTGCCAGTTGGTTACAGAAGGCAGGGTAGTAGGGACTTCTGGAGTTAACCTGTCTGGTTGTGAAGAACTGTGTTATCTCACAGTAACATGAATATCAATGGAGAGTCTGCCTTGCTGCTATTCAAGTGACCCAGACCACAATATTTTGAGTGGGCTCTGAAGATGGACCTGGATAAAAGAGCACCTAGGAAAAAGTGGCTGCCCTCACTTCAGTGTCCAGGGAGAATACACCTGGCTGACTGCAGGTGATACGTGCTGTCTGCACACCTAACTGCCACCCCGGTGCCTCTAATCTTATTTGTCCTACTAGGGTGTGCAACGAACAGCATGACACATGGATCAAGAAGGGATGGGGGAGCTTTCACCAGGAACAGGAGGATTTAAATGTTTCACAGGCTGGACACAGGCAATCAGAGAGTGCACATCTCATCACAGGAACTGTGTCAGGAAAGAAAGGGGGTCGCTTTGTAAGGGAAAAAGCAATTTGGGGAAGTGCTGTAGTACACATATCAATCTGTCCGTTCGCTATTATTATTATTATGAGAATGTATTAAAAGTTTTAGTTTAAACTTCCTGTCTCTTTATTTTTGTAAAGAATCACATAATCAGTAGATTGTGTAACCGAGTGGGTTGTACAAACACAGACATCCCTGCCGTTGCGATTGAAGGACCACAAATGTTAATATAAGCAAAAGGTTCAATGGGCAAGGACAAGCGGCAGACAATGCCAGAGAGGCCAATGCCAGCCGCTGCCGAATCACCCAGACTCCGTCACCTGCGCGAGCACAAGGCAGGGGGTGAGCAGGGGCTGCCTGGCCACGCTCGCTTCCCTCCCAAGAGTTCACTGACCCACTGGTCCGGGCAAAAGCCTCCAGTCCTCGCTTTGGCTATAGCACATGGCAAAACCAACTCAGCTGAAGGAATATTTTACCCCCTAGCTCTTGAGGAGGTTATTTGGAAGATGTTTTTCCAATAGGATCAGCCTGTCAGGGTTAACTAAAATTACTTTTCAGATGCTGATTTTGTTATACTGGACAGAATTTTCATCTCAGTATTTTCTAGGAAAAAAAACCCTATTTTGTTTGCTTGAAAATATTTGGCTTTGAAATTAATTCCAATTTGATAGCTAAAAATGTATTAAGGAATGATTTTTAATTTCAAATGATTCACATGACTCAAAATGAGTTACTTCCAGAAAGTTTTATTTTGACAGAAAAAAATGACAAATTATTTAAAATAATAACACGTACCCCTCCAGACAGAACTTAAAGTCTGTTAACAAGATTTTACTTACACCCACACTACCAAGTGGCTATGTTAGTACTAATGTTAATGTGAAGCCTAGGCTTAATTTGTATCACCCTTGGAGTAACCAAGCCCATATTCAGGGCACAGATACATCTAAGTAAAAGACTTCTGTGCCTAGATAGGAAGAGTTTAAAGACAATCTGGCTCACAGGCTTACTGAAGAGATGATGTGTTCCCAAAAGGCTGGTGAGGGGGAAGTGCACAGCAGAGAGGAACTGGAAGAGAGAGAGGGAGGGAGGGAGGGAGGGGGAGGATGTGTGCATTAGGGAAATTGCCAATAGGGTGGTGGAAAAAGATTAATTACAGCAGTAGCAGCATAGCAAAGACAAAAGAACTGACTATGCATGATGACCATATAAGGTGGATTTGTGAAAAAGAATGAGATCGAATATCAAATTCTTCTTTAAAACACAGTGGTGGCAATCTGTGGTACTCAGCTGACATCAGTGGTATTACTCCAGGTTTACCCTACTTTCAGTGAGAGGAACATACCCCTGATTCTCTGTCTTGCACCTAACATGTTGCACTCTGTCAGTCAGATACCCAGGTGGGTCTGAGGTGCCCTTTGGAAAATCGTGGAATTCTCACAGTCACTGCCAGCTGAGGATCAGCTTCTGAAAAGGATTAGATGGTCTTAGTGACATTTGGCTGTGTATTTAATTTCATCCTATTGAAAGATGGATTCCTCCCCAGTTCTAGTGAATTATCCTTGTGGCTTTGTCCATACCTGCTAAACATTCCCCTGTTGTTTCCCAGGCATGTGTTCCTGGAGAATGTCTGTGGAAATGTCGAGGGCCTGATGTAACCATCAGAACAGCAAGTACCCCGATCAGCTAGCCACATGCCAAGTAGGTTTCATGAAGTTAAATGAAAAAGGAGCTCAAAGGATGGCTGCTCTTCTAATTAACGTAATCTCTGATGTTGCACTGCACCTTCAAATCACATGTATGCCTACAGTTCACCAGAGCATCCATCCTTCCTTCACACAACTGATTAATGATTCTTTTGCACATGCATTTGAAGCTTGAGGAATTTCATTTCCTGATGATAATTTTCTTTATCTCTGCTGTCAGTGAGGGAGTGCCTCTTTGTCCAGGGCAGAACCTGGCAAGAGAGGAGGCAGGGCTGCGGGTGCCTGCTTACACCTCCCACGCAGGTTAGAGAAGTCTCGAGGGACACCCTACCTGGAATTGCAGCAGCCTGTGAAACCGGCTTTCAGCAAGGCCCAGTGCTCCCACCTGGGGACATGCTGGGATGAAGGGAGGAGGAAGGTTGGAGGCAGGGAGGAAAGGGACTACAAAGATGGTGATGTTGGCTCTGGGTTTCCACGCACTGAAGGAGTTTAGGATTGTTGTGCCACCATCTGGGGTCAATTGCTAAGTGTAGAGGAGTCACAGCATGCTCTGAGCACCCACCACAGCTCCGCGTTTACAGCTTGAATCTTCCAAAAAAGGGAGTGGATATTTAAGCATCAGAAGATTTCCTTGAATGCCACCCCACCTTCAAAGACCAAGTCTTCAGGCTGCGTCTTCTGAAGAGTGTATATAATGTTTTCACACCACTCAGTTCTCCCCAGGGGTTAAGATTTCTGTAGTTTTCATGCTTCTGTGCAAGCCTGAATTTTATCTGCAAGCACATAATTTCACTTGAAGTCCACCAGAGCCTCTCAAACAGCCTCAGGTATGTCCATGGGCATCTGTAGCAGTTCAGAGTGAGGATCCAGTTCTGCCCAAAGGGGCAGTCAGAGGCTGCAAGATGAGGTCTTTTCTCTTTTATTTCTTAGGACACAAAGAGTTATTTATTTAAAAGACTGGCTTAGCATTATTGTAATTAGTATCACAATGGGTGTCTGGACGTTCCAGCCCGGACCAGGGACCTCTTGTTCTAGGCACTAATCTTGCCACTGTGACCTTTGGTTCATTTAATACCTGGGTGTATGTCTGATGTTCTTTCTTTTTTTTTTTTTTTTTTTTTTTTTAATAAGATAAATTTACATGTCAGAGTCCATTCACATGTGCTAACCTAGTTATGAGCCAGTTTCACTCTTCATGAACTTCCTGCCTACAGGCATTTTTTGTAAATTGCTGTAATATGATAACTGGAAATCCTTTTTACTATCTTGAAACGGGAAATAAACATCCTGTTGTGAGAAGAGAATTAGAATTATGCATGATGCTTCTTTTGTAATTTACTCAATCTTGATAACATATATTATGTAGGAGAGACTTCTAGGGCATTAAAGCAAAGATGACCAGCCATAAATCAACCTCGAGGAGAGAGTATGCTGAATCCCTGTTGAATAGCACTTAGATCATTCTTGTTCTGCTTGACTCTTGCCTTTGAGACTGACAAGGAATTAGTGAGATTAGAAAATATTTAGAAATTCAACAGATCTGGTCTGCATTTTGGTTATTTTTCAGATGAAGGCTCAAATAATTTGTACTTTCTGTCACCTACTGCTTTATATTTGGAAGATGTTTTCTTAAATGTCGGAGGTGTCTGCCTGCAGAATGTATCTAGGGTAGTCTTTTGTGAGGTGGAGATTGCCTTTTCAGCAGTGGGCAGCAAACTCTGGTATCTGAGGTCTTGAGGTATGTATTCTGCTTCTTATCCTTATATTCTCTGATCATCATAAATAAAGTTTCTCTTATCAGTCTTCCTAAATCTGCATTTGTTTTCTCTGTTGGAATTATTGATATATAATATCTTTTCCTCTAGAAAATCTTTTCCCTTTGCTTTTTACTTAATTTAGTGGTTTTTTTCCCTTTCTTTTTAATTGCATATATTAACACAAGATATTGCTGGAGGTCTCATGCAGGTGTTTTTATTTTAAGTGTCAATAGGAAGTCTAAAGAATTGCTTCTCATTTTATACATCTTACATGTCAAATCAGTGATGAATTTCATTTTAAAAAGGAAGGAGCCAGCCACATTACTGTAATTTCTGAAGTGCCTTCACGATGATTTTTGACAGAAGAATATCTCTAAGTTACATAACATCAGAGAAATCACACTAATGTCAATGTTTGGATTTCTACTGTCATTACTGAGAAATCTTTGAACCAAAACATTAGGGCAAATAATCCTCGTATGATATTCCTTTCTGACTGATGCTACACAATTATTTATGAATTTGGAGTTCTTTGCTATACTAATCATAATATTATGAGAGAAATAATTCCAGTTTGGCATATATTTATAAACATTGTTGAAATGTTTAAGTGCTTGCAACAGCTGTAGGACTGATTTTTTTGGACCCTTTTTTTCTATGCATGTGTCATGCTTTTTTGTTTTGGGTGGTTTAATAGAAGTAGTTTTCAGAAGAATGAGAAATAAGTGCAAGGCAGTGCGCTCACACAAGGTAATATTTAAGCCTAGAGAAGGGATTATTGGTCTGACTTTATTCAGATGCTGATGGTCAAACTGAATTAGAACTGTTTTAACCTGGGTTTTTTTGGTAGGGTCCTTCAGCTGAACCCTGAGGTTTCTCTTAAAATAGACTCTTCTCCTTTCTCCCCCCTATTCTAAGAATACAGTTTAAGTATTTTACCCAGGCACATTTTCTGAGAAGTGGCTGGTGGTTAAAGGATTGGTCTGTGAGTCAGGTATATGAGGTTCTAATCCACTGTCTGCTTTTGAGTCATTGCGCATTGTCTACCCTGATGAGTGCAGGCAATCACACCTCTCCTTCACCCACGCAGCAAGCTGGCCACATGTGGGCCAGCACTGGAGCAGCTGCATTTTTGTGGTGCTAAACCCAAACAACTGTATCCTGCCTCTTAGCATGGCTTATTACAAGCTTGTAACCAAAGCTGTGATTACACAAGCCACGCACTGAAATGCTCATCTCTCCAAAACCTGCAAGACATCCCACATATCTCAGGGAGCAGGAGCTCTGGGAACACTTCATAGGAGGGAGGTAGTGATGACTTATCTCCCCACTCTGTTACCAAAGGGAACGGGTCTGGGCATTCATCTGGTTCCCAAGGCAACTGAGCAATATTGACTTTATCATCCTTTGATGATTTGCTTATTGCCACAGCTGGGAACTCAGATTACTCGGAAGTCCCCATGGCTGTAGGGTCTTGCTGCTGATCATAAGTGCAAAACACACTTGAACTAATCAAGAACCACAGCTGGGCCACTTTGAGATTATTACCTTGGACTTGTGCCTGCAGAGCTCCTGGATTGGAGCTGGTTCCTGTCCATCAGAAGACAAGCAAAGCAGATGTACAACTGTCAGCACCTGTAGGCCCCTCAGCTCTGAAATCAGGCAAGCTACCAACCTCTTCCTTCCAGCACTCACTTGTAAAAGAGGTTTCTTACACATTAGGAAGCTGTGATTCCTAGACTTTATTTGCTTAATCTGTGCTTTAACATATTCTTCATTTATTTTCAGAAATGACTGCAACTGCAACATGCCAGCGTCTTTAAAAGTGGTTAAAGAAGAAATGTCTCTGCCTTGCAGAGTTTTCTGATAAGGCCCCAGTTCCGCATCTTGATGCAAGTGGGCATGTCCTAACACCTCTCTGAACATCAGACTTGTTCTTCCTTGCTTATGTTTGTCATTTTAAACAACAAAGTATTGTCAGCAGAAGTTTGTTTTGCTCTTTGTGTAAGTGCATAGATGAACACTCCCTTTGAGTTCAGTGGGGTTGAGGTCTCATTTGTGTAGTTATGAACCTCCAAGGAGTTTCTGCAGCTTAGTTAAGTATGCATAATGCTGCTCTAGAAGTGTAAGTTAGTTTTGATATTTTATTGACTTGTTAAATGGTGGTACATTGCTTTGGATTTATTAGTTGCAGCTATTTACGCAGTGACAATTTTCACCTCCGCCATCAGCTTGCTCTAGAAGTAGCTTTTGCAGTGTGAAAGGTGGTGAGATCAGTCACGGTTTGGAAATCCCTGTAGCTTCTGCATACATCTGGATAGGCCAAGGGTGGAGCTTTCTCTTTTACTCTGAACTTCTCTGAATTAGTGCTATTTCATTTTCGCTTTTGAACTCTCTTTGCAGTTGTTGGAACCTTGTCATCTTCAGCTCATACACCCCCTGCTAGTGGGATGTACTCTCATACATTCCACCTCAGCTTTTGTAGCTTTAATGCTGAGAAAGAAATGACATCCTCCATCATCGCTGTAGGTAGTAGCAGGAGAAAGTACTGGTTTCTTTCCATGGAAGTGTAGAGCAGTCCCAGTCATTCGGCAAGCTGATTATGCAAAGAATCAGTCTTATTTCTTGAAAACAGTTAGTGCTACATCTCAGCGATGTGAATGAGTGCAGCAATGTTGACTTGAAGGGAGCAATACGGTTTGATTCCATCCTAGTGTCTGTCCATATACACTGTAGATAAAGTCTGTTAAAATACACAGTAATGACGTTAAGGGCTCTGCACAAAGTCCAATGCAGAATTTGGTAACTTCCCCTAGAAAGTCCCCTCTTTCTCTCAGCTCACAACTGATTTTAATGCTCGTCTTGTCTCAAATACTGGATTGAGAAACCAAAATCAGTTTTTCTTTTCCTGTGAAGTGCTTAAAAAAAGGCACGTCTATGTAAGCATCGCTGCTCACTATTGCATGAGATCAAAGCTGCTCATCTGCATGGCACATGTCCTGCGTCGTAGGAAGTTGTTGGAGGTTCGTTGCTCACTTCGTAGAAGAGTCCTGAGATTTTGCAAGAGGAGGGTGTGAGTCTTCTCAGTGGAAACAGAAAGAGAATCTGCTGCAGCCAGTTCCAAAAGATTATTACATGCATCAGCAGTACATGTCTGAAGTTTTAGGAAGAACCCAGTTTCACTTCATTTCTTTCTGTCATGTCAGAAAATTCTTCAGTAGCATTCATCAGCTGAAGTTTTGGATCACAACCTAAATACTGATTGGTTCACTTCACAAAATGATTGTTAATACAGGAAAATGCAGATTTGGATACAATGGACTTGTGTATGAGGCCAAGTTTCAAAGAGCTTTAGATGAAGAAAGGCATAGACAGGTCCCTAATCCTATTTTCAGTTTAAGGGACACAAACACATATATGTTGGCTTCCAACAGGTTAATTTCATAAAGCACAGAACTGCTATGAGTCCCTAAACCAGGGGAATAAATGTGTAAACAGGAAAATGAGAAAGGGAGTGTATAGCAAGCACCAGAAGTTCAAGGCAAAAATAGTAGGAAATTGAGCAGGGAAGGAAAACGATACAAGTAGAAATGCATAAACAGAACAAAAGCAAATTTTACAGGATTTCAAGTATAAAGCCTATCCTAGATATGATATTAATCCGTTTACTAGCTGTTAGAATCCTCAATAATAGTGCAGAAAAGGCAGAAATGTTCAATCAATACTTCTGTTCAGTTTTTGGGGAAAAGCCAGATGATTCAGGACAGAATGATGATGAAATGGTTTCCATCCTAGCAGTAACTAAGGGAATGTGTTAAACAGCAGATACTAAAGTTAGATACATTAAAATTAGTGGGTCTCGATAATTTGCATCCAAGATTTTAAGATCGATAGTCAAGGAGCACTACAGACCATTAATTTTGATTTTTAACAAGCCATGGAGCACTGGGGATGTTCCAGAGGACTACAAGAAAGCTAATGTTGTGCCAATATTTAAAAAAGGTAAATGCAGTGACCCGAGTAATTATAGGCCTGTCAGCCTGCCTTCGATCCCAGGCAAAATAATGGAATGGCTGATAGGGTGCTTGAGTAATAACGAATTAAAAGAAGGCGATAGAATTAATGACAATCAGGATGGTTCTTGTCAAACTAACTTGATACCATTTTAAATCAGATTTAAGATGGGTGATTTTTTACAGTTTTTTACAGAAATTTACAGTTTTGATGCAATAGATTTAGCCTTCTGTAAGATGTTTGTGCGGCTTGACATTTTGATTATTCAAATAGAGGCCAGCTCCGCAAACAGCGGTTAAAGAGAGAAGTTAGGAGGAGTTTAGGCATCTGAATCTAAAACAGCAATCCTGAAAGCTCAGCTCAGTGGCTGCCCAGAACTGCCTTAATCTCCTTGGTTTTCAGCTGGAGAAGTTTCCAAGGCAACTGAGGTTCTGCTTTTGTGCACTCCCAGAAGACACCTCACTCCTGACAGGGTTGAGCAGTTCAGTATCAATGTCATAACTCTACATTTGTCTGCCTGTTTCCTGTACAGAGCTTGGTCCAAGGAGTGTGCTTGTGGTACACTTGAAGGATCAACCTGTGCGCAAAATGCAAAAGCAGATGCAGCCTGCCTTTAACACATGACCACAGGAAAAGGTCTTTTATTCAATTACTCAGTGGTTAGAACACTTGCTCGCCCAGGTTAGAAAAACTTGAGATTGAATTCTTTCCTCTCTTGAAAAGATTTCAAATTCACTTATCTCACTGGATCTTACCAATTATTGCTGTATGGTGATGATGGAGAAAAAAGGGACTGAACACACATTAACAGGAGCAACAACCCTGGCAGAAGTCTAGTTACAATCACAATTAGTATCACCATGAAGTGCAATGAATCTCAAGTATAAATTCTGTAAAGAAAAGCTACATCAAGAAGAAAAGCAGAGAATACCATATGACTGCTCCAGAATTATCCTACAGGTGCAAATAAGGATAATAAGTTTATCCAGGGTCCATGCAGAGTCAATATAGACCCCTTCAGAGGCCATTTTGTCCTATCCCAAAACAGGTATCCAAGAACTTTGGGATGAATTCCCATATTCAGGTTCCTCTATCACTGGACAGATAGGATAGATTATATGCATAGTTAAAGTTAAGAAGGAGAAATCCCACTGTAAATACATACACGTCAATTAGAGAGGGCTCTTGAGTTCAGAAAAGGTAACAGGCAGTGGTGGAAACATCATTCTAGTAGTGGGAAAGAGTCTAGACAAAATCAAGGAAGGAATAAGGCACCAGCTTTTATCAGTAAAGGTTACTGATCACTTGTTTACCAAAAGATACATTGGATTTGTGATTTTATCTTTTTTGCATTATATATCTATATATATATTTCCTAAAATCTGTTCTTTTGTCTGTTGCAGCTGCTGAAACAGGAATTAATTCTGGGAGCTCACAGGGCTTGTCTTGTATAAGGGGTTATGACCAGATGATCACTGTGGTTCCCTCTGGTCTTAAAGGATCCAGCAAAAAGCACTGAGGACAAACAAACTGAAAACCCAAGCCCATGCAGTAAGAAGCTTTCCTTGCCCAGGAAAGCAGATAATCTAAATAGACAAGACAGACTGGGGTGAGAAAAAGGATGTGTTATCTCTGTTTCACAGATGGGAAACAGAGGCACAGAGAGATTAAGTGATTTACACAAGGTTTGTGTCAGAGCCAGGAATGGGAGCCAGATCTCCTGAATTCTGTGTCACTACCTTAACAGCAAGACCATCTTTTCTCTCTCTTGCCATAGCCTTGAGAGGGAAAGGCCTGTACTGTCTTATACGTAAAATCACACCATTGCTTACAGAGTAATCTGATAAAATGCTGTACATGTAGCATACATCTGGTGTTCTGATTTCTCCTCTTCTGTCAGACTGACTCCTCTTTCCTTCCTTCATCTTTCCTTTTATCCTCCCTTTCCTTTGTTTTCACAGTCTCTTGCAAAGGACATTGGTGTCAATTACACTAGAAGAAAGCACCACTGTCTCAGAAACAGCATGTTCAGTCCATCTAACCTTACAATGTACAATGAGAAATGTACCAGGCAAACCTGGGCACACATCTTCTAAGTCTGAGTTTGCAAATATAAAGAGAAGAAAAATTAGAAAAAGGCATTTGAGATTTGCCTGTTTCATTATGACCAAATGCGAGTACGTTTTTGAGGGAGTCAGGAACAACCTCAACGGGGTCTGCTTAGCTGAGTTGGCTTGGTTCAATTATGTCTAAATCCTTAAATCTTTCCCTTCTGTATCTTCTAATTTCAGACATGGTTCTGGCCCCGCTTTTCTAAGCCCCTTTCGGTTAAAACATTCCATTTTTGATACTGATAGCAGTATCCTCAGATGGAATAGTAGCTTGAACAAAACCTGTAAATACCCCACTTGTTCCTATGGTGGTTGTGAGAGTGCTGGCTCCCCCCATGGTCTATGAGATTCTTGGAATGAGGTCTCCTTCCAGCACCTCAAAATCTTACAAGTTTGCAAGAAGCAGAAAGAAGAACATATAATAATGTTGATCAGAATGTTGTAATGTTGATCAGAATGTTGCAATGTTGATCAGAATGTTGTAATGTTGTAATGCAGAAGAGAATAATATCTGAGAGGGTGTCAAAACACTTTCAGTGTGGCTACGGATAGAGGAGGTTCAGCCATAGTTGGCTAGGGGGGGACAGTTTGCCCAGGGCCCTGTGTTTTGAGAGGTTAGAGAGGGCCTCGGCTAATTGCCTGATAATACACAAGAGGTCATAACCTCCCTGGGCCTCCTGGAGCTGCTGCTGTTGCTTGGCCCTGCACCGTGGCCACCTCCATGGCACGGGGGATAATGGCCAGCCAGCAATGGTGCTCAGCGCTTTACTTTTGGCAGGTGAGCAAAGGCCGTGCATGGTGTCATCGTTTAACCCCAGCTAGCAGCTAGAACTACGCAGCCGCTCACTCACTCCCCCCAGTTTGGATGGGGAAGAGAATTGGAAGAGTAAAAGTGAGAAAAAACTCGCAGGTTGAGATAAAGACAGTTTAATAGAGCAATAGCTGTGCACGCAAGCAAAGCAAAACAAGAAATTCATTCTCTGCTTCCCATCGGCAGGCAGGTGTTCAGCCATCTCCAGGAAAGCAGGGCTCAATCAGGTATAATGGTTACTTGGGAAGACAAATGCCATAACTGTGAATGTCCCCCTCTTCCTTCTTCCCCCAGATTTATAGGCTGAGCATGACATCACATGGTATGTAATATCCCTTCGGTCAGTTGGGGTCAGCTGTCCCGGCTGTATCCCCTCCCAACATCTTGTGCCCTCCCAGCCTGCTTGCTGGCAGGACGGTGTGAGGAGCAGAAAAAGCCTTGCCTGCTGAGCAGCAACCAAAAACATCAGTGTGCTATCAAAAGTATTTCTCATCTCAAATCCAAGACATAGCACTATAGCAGCTGCTAATTAAAAGTTAACTCTATCCCAACTGAAACTATGACACATGGCAGCTGAAATTCACATCGAGCAGGATACAGACAGTGAGGCAAAGCCTTACGTGTGTGTACGGCAAAGGTGACCCTGCTGATAGATGTAGCTTTGGGCTCTGCTGCGTCATAAAAAGTTCTGGTCAAAACCCAGAGAGCCTGAACCTCTTTCCAGCTAGATGTGTGCTGGGAATAGGTTCCCAGAATCAGGTTATCCTCCTATTAAGGGAGGCATAAAGGATAGTGCTGTGAGAATTACAATGCCTTTTTATGGAAAGATCAATGGCACGTTCTCAGCTAGAATGCTGTTTTTAGGTAAGGGTAGTTTCACCTCATAAAAGATTATATGGCTGACATATTTTTAAGTCCACAGAAGAGTAACAAAACCTGTGATGAAGAGGTATGGAAACACTTTGAGATGAAGATATGGACGACTGAGTAGTGGAAGGTGGCAAGTAAGAGATGTCGCTGCAGTATATAAAATAATAGATGGTATCGAGGGGTCATGTGGTCACTCCTGTGTACCCTCTCTTGCAATAAATATCAGAGAGACACTCTGAAAGAAAAGCAACAGGTTTAAATCTAAAACAGCAAATGCTTTTTTAACAGTGTCTCTGACATGGCCTTGAGAAAATACTGAGGTAAAGAGCTTAGCAGGATTAACAAATGTTAGACATTGCAATCGATACCGCCTACATCTACAGTTAAATATCCAGGGTAAAAGTTAATCTATTCACTCATATTTTAATGTAATATTATTTGAATAACTCAAATCTGTGCTTCAGGGCTTGTGACAATGAGTACTTCCCACTCATGGTGAAACTTGACTGCTGGGCATGTTTTTGGATGGGCATTTGTCCTTTGCAGGGGGGATTCTTCTGCATGTGTTCCTGGCGAGCGGGAGAGGCAGGATTTCAGGCTAGCTGGACCTCTGATCTGATCCGCTCTGGCACTTGATGCTGGCTCGGGCTGCTGAGAGGCGGCTGGCCGGGCTCCCCTGCCGGCGGCCAGGGCTGAGCTCCCAGAGCCCTTCCCGGGGCTGGCCCCGCTGGTATTGCCGCCTGCCAAACTTGGACTTGCAAAACACGGGCTCAGCTTGGCAGCAGTGAGCGCGGCGTGTTCAGGCAGCTTTGAGGCTTCACCCAAATTGCCCGCCCTGCCCTGGAAGACACCACCTGTGCTAAACTCGCCCTAGGCAGGAAATGGAAGAACAAATCAGGCCTAATTCAATTAAAATAAAAAAAAAAATATCCTTAAAACAAACTGCGCGTAGTCTTCTCTGCACGCCATCTGCATAGGAGCAGGGGGGATGTGCTTGATTCATACTGTGATTCGAATGGAAGTAAGAGTAAATTGAAGGCTGATATATATCAGTGCTGAGGGCAGGATTTAGACAAGTGAACAGTTGTTCCTACAACAAAAACAGATAATGTTGTCAAGTTTGTTCCCTAACCAAGGATTCAATCAAACACTCACCAGACTCGAGCTAAATCTCCACAACCTTTATTGCTTCCTGTACACTCACTTAAATCTTGCCTAACCCCTTCCTGTCCCAGCGCTGGTTTCCTTCTTCCTCCCGAGGGTGGTATTAGCGTCTGCCCACTAAACCATGTCAGCAGGTGAAATTTATAGATGGGCTACAGCAAGCTATTTATCATCGTTTTTGTAATTTCCGTCCCCACTCCCCATTAAATACAATAACCTTCTGAGCACTTTAAACATGAAATCCATTGCCATATCCAAAAAGGTTGATTTTTATGTCAACGTGACAACTCACTATACCATGGCACTGCTGCTGGCACTTAAAGGTGTTTTGATTTCTTTTTTCTTAAGAGAAAAAACCACCACACACAAATTAGGACTTTTACAGGCTTTGCAAATAGGTCATCCCCCTTAATGAGTCTTTTTATTAAGCAAAGTAGCCACAGACACCTGGAGAAATAGGAATGAGCATTTCCTCTCAGCATTTGGAGACCACAGAGAGCTTGTGCCATCCGTGGCCAAGCGTGGATCTCCAGGAAGTGATACCCATGCTACAGGACTTCCTTGTGCTTGGCCTCTCCATCCTCATGTCTTTCACATGCATTTTGCTATTTCTGTCTTCTTTCTAGCAAGCAGCAGGCACATATATTTCAGAAAAGGTTTCTAAGGACAGGAAGTCAATGTATGTTCAGAAAGGAGTTGTCTCATGTTGTCATTATCAAAGCAAAATTGACCATGCGGAGGGTACATTTTCCCTGCTCCCAAGCTTGCCAGAGCCTTGCCTGGGGAAGGGAGCAGGAGGACCGCTGCTGGGGGCTGCTTCACGGGGCTGCCAGCATGGCTGCCCTTGAGCTGCTGGGCAAAGTCACACCTGGGAGACTGACGTCTTGGAAAGTCCACTCCCTCCAGGTAGCGCCATTTCCTAGTCTGACTCTGCTGCTCTCTTCTGGAGTGAATAATATGAGCTGACATCTGGGGTGTGACAGGAAGATTGATGCATTTTTGTATATAAGATATTACTCACGAATAAATAAATTTGGAAAAAAAAAAACCCAACAAACCAACATTCTGAGAATAATGAAGGAATTTATTGGGGAATTATGTGGGAGGTACGTTTAGCTCACCAGGTGGCAGGAATAATTTTTCTCTATTTTGTACTTTTTAGTGTTAGCTTCTCACTGGCAGAGAGAGAGAGAGAAAGGGGAAATATCCCAGGTGTTACACACAGAAGAGGGGCAGTTTCAGAGAGAGTTTACTCTTGCTTCATTGACAAGGTAGACTAGAGGAAAGGGCCCCAGGGATTGAGCAACAGATAAATGTGTTGGGTGAGTTTTACTTCAAAGGCACTTTCAGCCAAATGCTACTTTAGCTGAGGAGTCTGGGAGCGAAAAGCATAAATGTGTTGATATAAACACATGGCAGGGTGTGCCTTTAAACATGAAGCAACGCTGGTGCGGTCGTTCACTGCGCCGACATCAGAAACGTCAAACAACAGTGCTCCGCTTCTTCAGCATGGCCACATTTTTATCTTTGGATATTCTTTTCCTTTGATAAATCCAGGGTGGCTTGAACTTTCAGTGCCAGTTTATGCCCTCTGTCCCAGAGCACGCCCTGCATTCCTGAAGATAGCAGAGCTCTCAGTGTAAGCCAGACTTACTCTGCCTGCTCACCCCACTGGTGCACGGGGTGCAGGAGACAGTAGGGTACACACACACTCACTGACTGTCTTCAAAGCACCAAGGGAGGGAAATTGCAAGGAAGTTGGACAAACTTGTCCAAGGAGCCAGCTGCTTACTGTCCTCTAAACATGGAAGTTAAAAGATTTCAACAAACAAACTATTCTGGGCTTTAAACCTGACTCAACTTTTGATTCATTTCCTTCTCTGCTTCAGTCACTTCCAAACCCTCCGTTCTCTGGCCTTAAAGTCAAAGGGTGCTGCAGTGCACAGGAACTGTAAAATTTATCCCCTCCGTAACTGCTTAAATCTCATCTCTAATCCTCTAAACTCCTTGGTTCAGGGTAGTTTAAATTGTTGTAAATATCTTTGAGGTGGATTATACTGCTTAATTACTACTAAGGGAATAATAATATTATGTGTATGTGCATACCTAATATAATGTACATAGAGAGACACAGACAGACAGAAAATCTTCCTGGCAAAGAAGATATTTAATAATAGTTTAAACTACTCAGGATTTGGGAAAGCCTGTTAAAGGGATTAGAAACTAAATCCAAAACTGGACAAGGGGTAAAGGCAATAATTTCCATAGACAACAATGGTAGCAATATGCTATTTCCTCTCTTTCTATGCGTATGTTTTCTTTTTACGTGGTCTATACCACTTAACGAGAGAACATGATCGTTTCTATTAAGTTAACCTCAATTATGTAAAAGATACTTACGTTTGAGGAAGCATAGATACTACTCTCACAAGAAGACAGAGGCAGAATGTCCATCAGTAGAATTTCTTTTTTTGTGAGGAAATAGTTTCCTATCATCTGAACATCAGAGTTGTAAGTCCACCTGTCTTACGTAAAAGAATTTAATCCTGAAAAAACTGCATAAATAAATAGCTAAATATAACTTCCTACGCATGAGTGGTCCCACTCATTGCTAGCAACCAATGCACATATGCAGATGCCTGGGCAACTGGGACAAAAGACTTTGTCCTGGAAATGTGCAGTCAGATATAAACCTTCTAAAGAAAGTATCTGTGGTTGATAGTAACTGTTCCTGAGAGTGGGAGAGAAGGACTATATTAAGAAGATTTTAATTTTTAAAACAATCATAAGAATAAATATTATGATAGGTATTCCCAAAAACTTGGTTCCCATGCGCATGTATGTCATTGTAAACGTCTGCACTTCGCTCTTCTACTCTGTCCTACTCACAAAACGCTGCAAATTAATTCTTCTGGAAGTAGCCCTGGTTGCCTGTGTTGACCCCAGAAATGAGCTGGGATATACCAGAGTTCAAGGAACCAATTCCAGCAAATAAATCCAAAGTATTGTAAGGAACTGATTTTAAAAGGAGTTTACTGAAAAGGTTAATTACTGAATATAATAGTTGAAGCAAAACACCTAGTGAATGAAAGAGGTAAATAGCATGGTCTTACAGACTTAATAGAAAGAAAGTAATCCTGATCCTGAGTGTTTCAAAATGGTAAGAATGCAATAGCAGTCAGCTTGTGAGGGCTAGTTCTTGTCCAAACTTCATTCACTACGCAGAAGCGAGGGGCTCATTGCACCTGTAAGTTTGAATCTGAGCATGTGCATGGATTCAGTTCCAGAGGAACTGTGCCTCGGGGCACTGCCTGTCTTTTATCATCTGAAATGAAGCTACTTTATTACAAATACAGTAATTGGGTGTACTTAAATTATTACCCTCTTTCTAGGCACACTGGATCTGCTTTTTAGCCTAGTGTTTACACTCTGTGATTAAACCAGTTTGATCTTGTTCTGTGGTAAGAAGAATAATCTCCTCTCTGGTAAAATACATATTCCTCTTACCACCCCTTGCCCATTCTTTGGTTCATCTTCACTTGATACTTCTTTCGATTCAAGGCTGGCTAAAAGTCTTGATTTATAAAACATGATGTGGAAAGGCCTAAGGAACATTAACATTATCGAATCTCTTTAGCATTCTTGGCATATATTTCCTATTTATTCTTTAGGCTTATGGTACTCTTTGTTTCCAGTGTTTGTCCAGTACCTTGGAGAATGACTTTGGTCCATAGTTTGTTCTCCTTGGATCTGGCCAACGATACATACCTGTGTGTAGCGAAGCCAGCATAGCCACACATGGAGCCACATCTGGTCACAAGCCAAGGTCGGAAGTGGTCTTGTGTGATCTGTGAATGCAGCGGGGTACCCTGTGGTCCCACTGCTCCTCACATACAGGCATGGGGCTGAAAGGAACCATTCTGAAAGCAGTACACAAGATTAGTTTTTAAACAGCTGGACATAGACACAAGTACCTCTCTGCAGAGCCAAAAGTTCACATTGCACAGTAAAATCTGTTTAGACTGCTAAATATATCTGGGTTTATGTTCTTTTCTATATAGTTACAGTTTTTAATGTCCTATGCCTTAATTCAGCTTAAACACAGCTGGGAAGTAGCTTGCTAAATAAGGATCTACGTGTACTTGAGACTGGGTGCAATAAAGGATGTGGTGATCAACAAGTAAGGGGAGGCAGTTGCCCACCCCCCAGATGGCCAGGCTCTTGGGTTCAGTGTTTAGGTTGTCGCTGTAAACTGTCCCTATACAAGAAATTTACACTCTTTTTGTAAGGAAAGGAAAGAGGTAAGGCTTACAGTACAGGAACCAGGCCTTTTTCCCTATCATTTAATTGTGCTTCTTATTGATAAGATGGAAATGGTTTGAATGCTTTGTACCTTTTATGGGAAAGGGATTTTTTTCCTTGGTTTCTGCCGACCTCCAGCCTTTGCTGTCCATGAGGCATTTGAAGGAAGAGACATTTAGTCTAGCTCTTTCATCATTACAATCTGTTCTATTGATCCCTTCCCAGTGCTGTGTTTGCTAATTTCCTGACATACATAAAATATGTTCCTTTATTTGTAACAGAAGTTAGCAGCTCTTCCCAGTCCAGAGACAGGGAAACTGAGGCACAGGATTGGGAACTGTCCAGGAGTTTGTCAGCAGAACTGGAAGACAAGTCCAGCAGTCGCTATATGCCATCTTCTGGCCTACTGTTGATTTTGGCAGACATTAAAGCAATATCCCAGGTTTAGTCACCTACAATTACTAGCAGCTTTTCAATTGCTGGCAAGCAGGCTGGGTCCTCAGCAGAGCTGCTGGCGGCAATCCACGCTTCTTCCATTTTCTTTTTTCCAGGTCATTTTTGCTCATTAGGCCTTTTCATCTTCTTTCCATGGAGAGCATGATTTCAGAGGTGATCTGCTTCCTCTACCTGTGTAATCAGAAGTGAGGGTTGTGAACATGCTTATTTACAAGGAAAAGGAGGAGGAAGAAAGAACAAGAATGGTATAGAAGATTCCCATCTTGGGAAGATGGATATGAAAGGGGGTGAATTTATTAGCTGAATACTTTTTTGGATCATAGTGGGAAAATGAGACTAAAAAGGAGAGAAACAAAACAGAACAAACCAACAACAACCACACTAGTAGCAGTCATGGACACACTGCCACACTGCAGTGGCTTTCAGGCACATCAGGAGGATTCATATAAGATCTAGAGAAATTCATAACAGTTTCCAACCTTTCCTTTCTCCTAAATAAAACACAAGTAAAGAATCTCCTCAAAGAGTGTAATTGAACCTCAGGCAAGCACAGACCAGAATATTGCCCCTGAAGAAAATGGCTGACTTCTTTGCTCACAGAGTGTATATTAAATTTGTGGTATGCCTGAAAGAAGCAATAACTTCTGTGAGGCTGCTTGAAGAGCCCATCCTGGTGTTGTGAGAGATCTAGCTATGCAGAAAGCAAGTGCACACCAATTCACAGCCACAGAGTAGATGGAGTGCTGCTCCAGCTCGTGTTTTTGGGGTGGAAGGAGGGAAAGAAAGGAGAAGCACTGATGTTTGTGCAAGAAGACAAGTAAGAAGGGGAGAAATGATCTCCAGAGGAAGATACCAGGTAGAAAAAACATCATTAACAGAAAATAACCTGCACATGAGTGCAGGTGCAATAGTTGTGGCAAGAACCACGCAGGCAAAGCAGAAAAGCTGGCCCATGAAGAGTCAGAGCAGGCACTGCTCTGTGTTGCCTCTGTAGCTAGGACTGCTGAAAGGTTATCAAGATATTTTCGAATGACTGGGATATCTTCCAGGCATGTTTCACCTTGAAATAGAGACAGTGATTCAGCCAGGATGGCACCTGTGTAACCACTGCACCAAAGGCGAAGGGGAAGCAGCAGCCAATACAGTGAATGGAGAGAGATGGTGTCAGTGCTGCAGTTGCCGCATCCCTGGTCGGGTGCATGGCCTGGGAGCCAACTTCCACGTGGGCAAACGCTTCATTCACACAAGCCCGAGCAACCTCATCAAAGTACGACAAACTGCTCATTACCAAGTGCCTGCAATGAAAGACATGTTACCTGACTTGGCAGAAGCAAAAATAGCCTCAGCGCTTGGTGCCAAAGATAAATATTGGCGAATGCTATTGGATAAAGAAAGCAACCACCTCACTACATCTTGGACACCAGCAGGTAGCTGCAGATGGTGGAATATGCTGTTTTGGATCAAACCTGCAGTGGAAGAATACTTCTGCTGCCAACAAGATGCGCTAACAGGACTCACAGGGATCAGAGGTGTAGATGATGGCATTCTGCAGCAGAGCTGCAGAGACATCGAATTGGAAACAGCCATAGATCACAATCTCATTTGTTTGCTATGAAGAGCCAAGAAAATAAAGCCATGGTTAAATACTAATAATTGTCCTATCCACAATAATAGTAATATTGCAGCAGACTGTAGCATCAGACCCGGGACACTTAGAGGATGTCGACATTCAGTGCAAGTGTTGGAGCTGTGAAGTGCTGGCTAAACATGCCAGTCGGGGCTGGTGAGCAGTTGTGGGGCTTGGGGCAATAGGAAGCCATGTGGTGGCGTGGTGAGGATGCGCTGTATTCCCATGTGCCTGGAGCAAGGTCAGAAGGGACTTTCCACCTCAGCCGTCCTAAACTGCTCTGTTCTGGTATGGGTTAGACGGAGGCCACACTGAACTACTGGGTGCCAGCAAAATTAAACAACAGCTCATCTTGGCAGCTGTGTAGTTTCAAATCCAAAATCCCCGTTCACTTTCAGGGAGGTTTTTAAATTTTACCTGGGAGTGAGAGCACAGTCATAGCAGGCCTTCGGTCACATTGGGTCTTCCCCCACCACAGACAGGCAGCTGGGAAAGCTATTAAAATTCCCAGCTGTGGCTTTAAGAAGGTTCAAGAAGCAAACAAAACACACAGCAAGCCAGCCTTGAACTCTGAGGGAACTCTGTCTCTAATATCAGCCCCTATAACGCTCAATGTCAAGATGCATCTCTATAGCATTGCCCATGGCTAGCAGTAGTGGACGGAGGAAAGGAGAAGAAAGAAAAGACGTACAGGAAGGATACAACCTATCACACCAAAGACCTTCCTCATTGGTGTTCGGAGATGCAGTTACAGGTAAAACTGTTTCCTCGAGGCATGTGAGGCAGGTGAAGGCAGGCTGCACCGGGTCAGACTGCGAATTCCCGGTTTGGGGAAGATGGTGGTGAATGGGCTTCTCTGTCGCTTATGCCAAAAATTTGTCTAGTTTTACAAATAGACAGATTGGCTACAGCGCTATGTGTGCTCTGCTGAAATTGGATTAGCCAAATGCCAAAAGCACACCGGCTTTTGAGTGATCGAATACAGTACCAAGGCATGAACGGCCCTCTCCCCCCACCTTCTCCCCGCAAGAAAAATGTAATTTTAGGTGCAGTTGTTAGGCACAGCTCTCATGGATGGACTTCAGAGGGATATACTAGTAAGCTAAATCTGAAAGCAAGCTTAAGCAGTGAAGTTTAATTTGGAGAGAAGAACTTGAGAGATCCGTGACTCGCCAGGTGACCGAATGAAAGTCTTTTTGCCCCCCTAAGCCTTCATTTCCCCATCTGGAGAAGAACTGCTGCAATATTTGCTGATGTAAAACGTGTTACTTGCAACTGGGTATTATCGTCCTCTAAAATGAATGTGACAAACGGAATGCTGTGATAAACAGCTTCCTCGTCCCCGAGTTAGGAGCACAAGGGTGGGATTGTGTGGAAACTGTGAGAACGCAGCACATGACCAGAATTGGGTATGGGCGACAGCAGTATAGGCAGGGGGAAGGAGAAAGCCTGAATGTTGCCCTGTCTCAGAGTTCTCTCTCCTTCTACTTGAACACTGAATAATAAGGTCAGCTGTGATTTTAACCAACTCAAAGAGCAATGCCTAATCTCTTTCCATCTGGACTTTCACTTCCTGGCTATCTCACATAGTACTACATGCTTTTTCGGGATCAAAAGTCACGTCAGGATGACTCTGTTTCCATCTCTATCAGACAATAATAGGGATAGCGTTCAGGTAGCCTGGCTAAATTATCTGTGTTTTTCGTTAATCGCAGGAAGTGTGCCAGCTGCTTACGTGACCAGGCGAGCTCTCCGAGGCCGCGCACACAGCGAGGCACTGCGCCAGTTGTCTGGGTGGCTCTGCTTTTCACAAGGGAATGAGTCACAGCAGCGGTTACTGCCGCTCCACCCCGGTATTGGTTTCTAATATCTTACTCTGGCAGGAGGTCAGGAGTCCAGGAGGACCCAGATTTGGGTTCAGGCTCCTGTTCCACTTCCTTCCCTTTATGGCAGTAATGGATTTCCTGCACTTCCCTCCCTTTCCTCCCCTGCTTCTTTATGGATGTGGCCATTACGTAGCTCTGAGAAAATGGATTACCAGGCAATGCTCGCCACCGCCACCGTTCTGCCACCCGTTTGCGTGTTTGCAGAACTGGACTCGTTAAGCAGAGGTTTTTAATTGCTGTATTTGTTTTAGCAATGTTATGCGCGGCCATGGCATTTCAAAGGCATAGCAGGTGGGGGATGTATTGCGCCTGTCACCTACATTTCCCCATCTGCTGCGAATCATTGAGGGAGACTTCTAGGTGCTTCTTGCAACATCTGGATGGGGGTGAGTCAGCATTCCCTTGAATGCTCCATCACAGCCTGTCCTTATTCCTCCTCCTCAATGGGGTGTGTGGCCGGAGGTGCCTGCAGAGCCAGGGAAGCGGAGTTACAAATGGGTGCACCTCCCTGACATGAAGCAAGTGTTTTGGCGAAGGCGTCCATGCCAATGCCACCCGCGGTGTGCAGTCAGCAGGGCAGGGTGCAATGAAGGGCCTCATTAAACAGGCTAGTGCTTGCTGCTGGCGTATACCACTGCAAGAGTGTCACTGTGCTCCTCTTGGGCCACATGCACGCTCAGCCCATCGCTTCGCGGGAACAACCTGTGACAGGAGCTACTGTTCAAATGGATGCATTAGAAAAGTGAATGGGAACATAAGTGCTTCGGGGGTTGCTACTTCATTATCACTGCTCATAAAGCTTTCTGAGAAGTGTGAACATTTCCTGCTTTTAGCCAGGCTCTTAATTCACACCACACTAGGCTTGACCTCAGCTCCCACCAGCCTT
>NW_009649460.1:1981914-1991194 GCF_000708025.1 Charadrius vociferus | reverse complement strand
AGACTTTTCCCCTCTACTGCTCTTCTTCCCCAAAGCTGCTCCTGTACTCTGCCTGGCCCCTCTTGCTGTATGACACCGAATGGCTGTCCTCTGCACCGACCCTCCAAATCAGGCTGTTGATGCCACACAGTGATGATACATAACCCCTACACATGTGATAGTTGATGTCCCACATCTGCTGCTGAAGGGGAACCCACATAGCTCCATTGCATGGAGGGGTGGGAGGTGTTTATGGCTCCTCAGCCTCTCAGTTAAGAGATGCTTCAGTGCATTCATCCTCCTACTACTCCTCAGAAAAAGGTTGAACCCATCCCTGCTGCTCCAGCTTATCCCCATTTCAACGAGCCTGGGCTAAGAGATCTCCTCTCCTATGTGCAAGGCCACAGTTCCTCACACATAAAGTCCACCAAACCATTTTAGTTGTTATTTCTTTATTTTCTGTTTTGCAGTACATTGCCCAAATCATTTACAATATTCAGAAATGGAGTGATGCCTTTGTAAGAGTGACAGCAAATTTTTCAGGAATATCTAGACAAGCATCACACATCTCTGAAAGGCTGTCACTATGTACATTGCTAATTCAATTTTTAAAAAAACAATTGTACATAGGAGACTACTTCTAGTTTAAAGAAATTGTATTTTTATTTACAGTCAATGAAATTGATGTCTTAAAAAATCTAAGTGTTATTTGCAACAGCTGGTTTAGCTTATAAGTCGCTAGAAGTAGAAAGAGCAGTCTCTGAGACAGTGATTTTATACTTCAGAGCACTGGTAATCTGTTTGTCCTTGCTTAACTTCTTCTGTGCCATGCCCCGGTTCACATTTGGAGCTATATTTTATCTCAAAGTTCCTATTATTTCTTACAGGTTAGCACAACATACGACCTATGACACCGCAGCCGTAAAGAAAGTAGGCACATGTGATTTTTCTCTTCAGTTTTCATATCTCAGCGCTCTGGCCATTCAATTTAGTTTCCCAGGTGCTGACAGCTGGTAATGCTCTTAACTGCTCTCCCCTGTTGGTAAGTTATGGATATTTCCTAACTGAAGTTTAATTGTATAACTTGACTTCACTCGAAATGCCAAAGGTCCCAAGAACCCATTCCTCCTCCAAGCTGATTACAGCTCTGAAGATAATACTGTTTGCGGATGGTGAACCTAAACCCCTGCCAAGTGTCTTCTAAGACAAACTGACATTTATTGCGTTCCTCATTATGACATGACTGTTCAGAGCTGGCCCAGAGGACACAAAATCCCAATTTTTAGGTTACATCTTCCATATATATAAAAGCAAGCATAAAAAAAGTCATTTGAGTTTATCACTGAGGCTCAAAGAGAGGACAGTAGGAATAATGGATTTAAAGGAAGAGCTGTTCTGTAGGTACCAAAGGTAGAAGCAGAAGACTGCCTGCCTCAGGAGCTCACAGGAGGGTATTGCACCAGCCCGGTGCTGTGAAGCATGGTCTGGTTCCACACGTGGTGTCTCGTACTTGCCACACGCAGTCCGTGTTTCTCCCCCTCTTCCAGGGAATGACAGCTCCCCGCTCTCAGCGTTGGGCATGCTGCACAGTGCCAGGCTGTCTCATCAACTAAGCACCAGCATCCTGCTCCCTTGGTGGCCTTGATGCATTAGTGCTAAGGGTGCTAAGGGTGACCTCAGGGTCTCTCCTGTGGGCCTGTTGCCCCCCTTCCATCTGCCTGCATTGGTGTTGGTTGCTCTGGCTGCCTCACTTCCTGGGTGGGCAGAGTGACACCGGTGACACTGCATCCCCTTGGGTTCCTGCTCTCTGGAAGAAATCTGGCCAAGGGACCCCAGGGTGCTGGGACTCCTCTGTGAGAAGGTACCAGGTCTGTGCACACAATCTGTGGGACCACAGGCAGGTCAGATAGGCTATGCACCAGCGTTACTCAGCACCAGCCTCCCTGGCCTTCATTAGGAATTAGGGACCAAGTTGCCTGTTGAGGCTGCCATGAAATTTGTCCGTAACTTTGCTCAATGGGAGAAATACGCCTTCACTTCATCCCCGGGGCTAAACTGAGGTTAAACTGTGAGGGTAATAAGCTGAGGGTAACGAGCAGTAAAATAATGGTGAAATGTTCTGATGCTGTTGCAAAAGAGAGGCTAAGGTGGGCAGGGCAGGACCGACTGCCGTCCCCATTGCTGAAAGGTGAACTCTCTTTGCCCAGTTCTGTGAATATTTCAATACTTCTGCAGCCGTGGCAAGCTGGAGTTAGGCAGAGAGGGAGAGAACCCAATAAAATAATGAATACAACATCCCTTTCATTCTGCCTCCACTCTGTATATTCGTACCTCTGCCTACCTGGGAATATCTAACCTGCGCATGGCAGTGCCAGCTTCGGTGGGTACAGCTGCTTCTCCCTAGGAGAGAATACAGGGAAATTTGTTATGGGAAACACTCTGAGTTTCACTGTGAAAGGAAAAAAATGTTTGTCAAAACTTGACCCTCATTTCATAAATCCTCAACAAGGTGGCTGGGATTCACCTTCTTTACTGTTTTTTACTTTTCACCCTTCACAAGGCCTCTCAGTCCCCCGCAGCTGCCAACTGGCTGCTGCCTGATCAGCAGCTGATGGGGAAGGATTGGTCCAGTGGGACACGGTGTTACAGACCTCCTGGAGCAGCTGGCCCAGCTTTGCAGCTTGCTAGCGAAGCCCAGGGGGGGAAAGGGCCAGACTTTCCCCTCCCAGGGACGTGAAACCTCCTGGGGACCTTGTGTGAGGCACGGGAAGGGTGGCGAGGTAAAGGCTGCTTTGCGTTTCAGGGCTTACAGACGTGCAGCAGCAGAGGATAGGACCCCATAGAGAGGAGGACCTGCATCTCTTGCGTGCCCTGAATCCCCTGCCTTTTTCCAGACAGCCTACGGGACTTCCCAATGATAAATCATGAACTAATCTAACGCGGATCCAGCTGTGAGGAGTTAGGAAGAAGTAGGCGAGTTTTTTGGTCCACTTAGTATAGACAGCTGACTGCTGGTCACCGTTAACATTTCTGTAGGAAGAAAGCAGTTTGAAGAGGTCCTTGTCCTTCGCAGCACATTCCCTCTCTCCTCCTTTCCCTACTGCAGTTTCCTGTCCCCTCCCACAGCTATGTTAAGGCAACTATTTCTGGTGTCACGGTCTAAAACAGATCAGCAGGGTTTTTTTGTGGTTTTGCTAATACCGGCCATTTCACTAATTTAGTTTAAAGGGTATCAGCACACTTACGAGTGATAAATGGCAGGGAGGAGAGAGAGTAACAAATAGCTGTGGGTGAGAAAAGGCACAGTCCTTCTTTGGCAGCTTTGCCATTAGATAATTGTGGAGCAGAACGGCACCTTCAGATGTCCATTGAAAAACGCATCTGCATTTGGGCCCTGATTCCAAAAGGCACGTTGGAGTGTTCTCGACTGCTGCTCTGTTGCTTAATTTTCAGTAAATTGTCAAGCAAGCACATGTCCGGCACCCAGCGACTAGTGATGCCCTGGCAAATTGGGGCTTAGAGAGAGGAATCATAGAGAAAAATAAATAGTGCTAGCTCTGTGTTGATGAAACCTACAGGAAATAGACAATGCAATACTTTATACAGAACCAAAATATACACCCTGTATATCCCTTCTGCAGGTATTGGAGTGGTACAATGTTTTGCTGGATTTCCCATGGCTTTTGCTACAGCATTCATCTCTAGTATTTTAGGCTCACAGGTATACTTAGGATTCTTGCTTCTGTTTAGATGCCAGACTGTCAGTCTTGCCTGTTTCTGATTTATTCCACTGAGTAGTTTCGTTTTCTTCAGTGAGTTTTCTCTTCATTTCCGCTGGTGAAGTGGAACTGAACTATAGCTCTGGGTACACAGGAAAGGTATACTGGGAATTGCCGTGGAGACTGCACAGTGCTAACATACTTTTCCTGATCATCCTGATTGCCTAAGGATCACCTGATTAAACTTAAGATTTAAATGCTATGTGTCTTGATAGACAAGGTCACAGTTAGGTAGCTTGAAGTGCCACCTAGAGTCTTACTTCATATATCTTTTATAACATTTCTCCTAGGACCGTGTTTGAAGGTCACGAGCTGGATAGCGGAGGCAAGGTCAGCAAGCGATCTTCAGTGGTCTACAAAATGACAATAGTGAAAATTAAGTAACTGGGATAAACAGACCATTGTCACTGGAAAACCACTGCTTTCTGTCCCTTCTCCCTCACCTGGTCTCTCCCTCACACACAGAGATGTGGGTAGGCAATGGGGTCAAACAGGAATTCCCGTGGAGCACAAACACTGTGGAGTCTCCTTTGGGTGCTCCGCTCAGCAGGTGGGAGCCAGAGGTGTGTTAGCCAAAGGTGGCTGCAAACAGGCTCTCAGGGCCAGCCGGTGTCCCCGGGCGCCCCCAGTGTACCCACCAGACCCCTCTGAATGATCTGTGCCTTGGGGGAAAGTGACCCAGCTAAGGAAGCTGAAGGGACATTTCAGTCCTCCTTCTGTGCTGCTCAGGCTGTTCCACCAGTGGCACCTCCTCCCTGCCAGGTCCCTCTGGATGCAAACAGGAGGTCTGTTCCCTCCCCTTCCCCCCGCAAAGCCACGCTCTGCCCCTGTCCCTGCTCGGGGAGGCACATAGCCAGCTGAGATGGAGTTTGTTATTCCTTCTCTCCCGGTGTACGAAGTTCCCCCTCTGTGTGCTCCTGGAGGGCAGGCTTTTCCTTTCTCCTGTGTCTCCTGAGCTCACACATTAAATTGGAAAGACCTTTCCGAGACCCATATATTCTGCCACTGAAAGTGAGCTCCTGTGGTTCTTGGAAGGGAAATTGCCCCCCCTTTTCACGGTTTTCTGGGGTAACTCTGCATGGTAATGCCTGAAATCAGAGGAGGAATGAAGATGTTCAGAGCTGTGTGAAAAAAGACAAGTATATACCCACAGATCCTAATGTTTCCCATATATAATATCCCATAGCATTCTGAATCTGATTTAGTTTGTAGCTATATTGAGAATAAAAGCTTTTCCTTCACCTAACAGAATCAATCGGCCCATAGTGGGTCTTTATTCCCATTCAAATTAAGGGCTATTCCATACCGAAAATGCACTAATGTAACTAAATTGATTTCTAACTTGATTTTAGTTAAATGGGTGTAGTTCCCTGCGGGGATACACTTAAATCGGTCGAAGAGCAGGTAAATTATGCATCTTTGTATATTTCTCCGTGATTTATCTTAATTAGGTGTAAAGGGATCTCGCAGAACCTGAGGCAGCGACTGCAGGTAAAAACCCCCATGCCGAAACCCACGTCTTCTGATTCCTGGGGATGCTTAGCAACTCTCCTAAAGTGCGGAATGCTCTTAACTCCTGCTGTTGAGCGCCGGAGGTGTTCGCTGCCTCACAAGTGCTCAGCACTTCTGGAGATCAAGCCCTGCATAGCTGTTGTGTGTGTCGTGTCCCGTCCCCCGTCCCCCTTCCCCGCCCCCCCATATTTCACAGCATATAATTGCTTCACGCCCCAGCCAGGCGCAGCCTTGGCTCTGAAGCACCCTCGTTGCTCTGAGAGCCCAAGCTAAGTGCAGCCCTCAGTGTGCCCAGGATCCCGGTGGATTCAGAGGGAGGCTTTTCTTTCTTATTGGGTTGTGCCACCCTTGCAGGGGAGCTTGTCTTCCCAGTGAGAGAGAGAAAAAAAAAGCGTCTTAGCGAAGGAAAATCAAAGTGATTTATAACCTAAGGCACAGCCGGTGCTGGGAGATGCCTCCTGGCTCAGCCCGGCCTCGGCTGCGCTTAGCCACGTCTCTGAGCAGCTGGGGCACGGCTCTTGGCTTTGTAGTGTTTCTTTGCTCCCAGGTGGGAACCCGTTGCCTGCTCCCATTCCCGGTGTCTGCTGCCAGAATGGACGCGAAAGCGGGGCATGCTTTCAAACCAGGGATGCTGCTGGGCTCCGGCCTCGGTGGCTGTGGTCCTCACCCCAGGAGGGTATTACGTGCTATGTTGTATGGGAAGGAGCCGTTCACACTTGGCACTCCTGCAAGCTGCGGTGCTTAAAAAAAAAAAAATAAAATCAATGTTATATTATTTCAATCGTTTTTAAAATGGATGGATTGTGAAGCCACACAGGCCAAATGCCATGTAACCCCTTGAAAAGAAGCAGAAAGGGGGGAATGACATGCCCCGTAACTCAGGAATATGGATTTTGAAATTTCTGTGTCTAATTTATGGGAGAATATATGCCGATATCTAAGTTTGGGAGACTTCTGACCTTTCGCCATTGACAAAGGCTGTGGACAGCTCTGACATACAGTGGAGTAATGGAAATAGAAGCAATGGCTTCCAGGGTAGAGGCCAGAAGCATGGAGGCTGTGGTCATTCTTCCAGGAACAACGTGCAGGCTTGATTGACCAGAAACGTCTCTGAGAAAGTGAGAGACCCAAAGAGGTCAATTCCCTCTCTTCAGTGGCTCTGGCTATTTTCTCTAAATTAAAAAGAAAAATGGGACACTCTAGTCCTTTGTGTAATTTTATAGCCTAAGGAATATTTGCTAGGCTTACTCTGCTGTGTATGCTGTAATGCAGGATGGGGTATTTAGCCCCTGAATTATCACTTTTGTGGTTTTTTTCTTCTGTTCACATTCATTTACTGTATGATATCAACTTCTATATGTTCTGTGTTGTTTAGGCTTTTTTAAAAATTGAGGTTTTTATGTTAATAAACCATGGAATCTTAATGTCAATGTTTGCTAGCATCATAGGCACATGCAATATTATATAGACATATTTTTTCCATTCCCTCCCCATCCTTCCTTCTCTCCCTTCTTCCTTCCCTCCTTCCTCCCACAGCCAGTTACAATTTTTCATATATGTTTTTCCACGCTTTCTTTAAACCTTTGAACACAAGGAGGTTCTCAGTCAGCTACACATAACATCAGTGTAACTGTCTCCATTTAAAGGTGCTGCAGAACAAAATGCCAAATGGCAGCACCAGAAGGATCTGCTGGGCTCTGGGTGGAAATACCACCTATCACATTTGCTCATACGATGTCTGCAGTCCTGTCCTCTCCTCTCCAATTCACGAGACCATAGTTTTGGGGGCAAAGAGGACTTCAGCAGCCCTGCCTCTCTCAGTCCCTCTGCTTTTGTTTCCAGCTCTACACCACAGCTCATTCATGCCAGCAAACATCTTCACTGAACTCACCTGGGTTAAAAATATCCTTTCTTGTGGGGAAGACCATGAGGTTGGGGTGGGCAGGAGTGCTGTGGGCCAAACTCCTTCAGTTGGTCTTTTCACCAAAGCCTTTGTAACACAAACCTACACCCTCAGGAGAACTTCACATCTTAGAAATACTTATGTATCTATGTCTGTAGGTATCTATATCTGTATGTCTATCTATATGTATTCTTATACTATGTGAACTTAAGATTTTTCACAATTTTAAAACTAAGGAAAATAGCGCAAACCTGCATCAAAGTTTACAAGAGACAGTGCTATGACAACTTTTCTTTCCTCTGAACCTGCGTGTGTCAGGCTATGCTGTTGGTGGCGAGGGAGTCTCATGGTGGGTGCATATGTGATATGGTGCCTACCTAGAGCTAGCAAGTGTGCTTTCCGCCAAAAAACTTTGGGCAAGGAGCCATGTTAGATGACATACGCCCAGCACTGCAGAACTCTGTTCTGGGTGGGGAGGACTGTCTCTGTGCAGCTCCGGCAAAGTTGAGGGTGTCCCAGTTGTGAGCGTTTCCATCTCAGTGAGAGCTGACTCTGCTCCCCAGCAAGGGCTCATCGCTGCAGTGGTGTTATAGCTGGTGTAGCATCCCCAACCTTATGGCATCCCCCACGTTCAGCTCGTGGGAGTTTGCAGGATGGAGTTGCACCTCATTGTCCTCCTAAAGGCAGTCCCTCACAGGGAGCCACATCGTCACTGTACAGGAAAAGGTAAAAAGATAGTTCTGACTCCCATTCGGTATTTTCCTGAATGGTGGTGAAAATGTGCCTCATCATAATCTACTCAGTAATAAAAAAATCATCATTTTTATGTCATTCGGCAGAAATGTATGGTAAATGAGATTCAAAGGATTAATGCACAAAGGAAATGTCAATGTTAATCTATAGACAGTCCCTTTAGTCCTGCTTGTCATAAATTCAGAGCAAGAGAGCTTGCAGACTGGCTTGGGAAGGGTAAAATTGAAGGATTAAACAAACCATAACTCAATCTTTCTGTGCCTTGAATTTTTACTTTTGGGGTATTTTCCTCTGTACTTTTTATTAAGAGAACATATATCTTCAGCGAGTCAGAGAAATTACAAACATTAGACCATGAAAGTTGGGCTTTCTTGTAGTCATGCTTCCACAGGTGGGCTCTAACTCAAATCAGCTGTGCTGGTTTAAGGCTGTGCTAGTGTCCTTTATTGCTAACACTGAGCTACTTGGGTTACTCACTGTTTTGTCTTCTGTGGGAATATAGGAAGAGACAGGCTGGCTTTGTCTCCCTTCTGACAGGGAGGCTCTGTATCTACTCGTCCTCAGCAATCAGATCATAAAATTAGAGCTTCATGATTGTTGTTGTTGGCCTTTTTTTTTTTCTTTTTTTCCCCCCCCAGATTAATATTAAATTCGTTTTGCTTCCCAGTATTCCGGCTCATCCTGAAAGGAGGGTGTGAATCTATGGATAATGCGAAGGAAAGCTTAGGTCTGATTTTTCTCTGGATGAAGGATTCGATCTTGCAGTGGGATTCACAAGGGCAGTACTTTCTGCTCATTCATTTAGACTGCAGTTTGCCTGGTGCCAGGCCCTGCCCAACTTCTTAGCGTAGAAAATGTGCATTCAATTGCATGTCTAATTTGTTCACAAATTTTCCACAAGTGTTGAACCAAATCACACTGCAAACACTATGCCTAGTTATGTGCCTAACTCAGCATTTGCACACAAAATTGCCTAATGAGCATGTGCAATTACGGCAATTAGACATGTGAATTAAGCATGCAAATACCCTAGCATTTGGGTTAGAGAGTCATAGCCTATATCACTAGAAATAGTATAACCTATTTTAGATATGATGAAAAAGCACATCCACCTTTTCCAGTGTGACCACGCTCATGAAAAGAGAGCACTGGAAGACCTTTGGCTTGGGGAGGAAAGACTACAAGCTCTGGGCGGAGACCACCAGAAATCTGCAAATGAAATCAGGCTTCAGGTGCTTCTGCTTCTCTGTCCCAGGTGTCTTTTGCTTGTAATGAAATACCAGTGCACTCTCACTGAGCATGCCTTGTCTTAATGGGGTTGGCTATTCTGTGCGGAGGGCAGCCTCCATCAGCA
>NW_009649460.1:1926368-1981899 GCF_000708025.1 Charadrius vociferus | reverse complement strand
GCAGGAATGGCCGTAAGAAAAGTGGACAACTTTCCTTCTATTATAGTACTTTCTTCTATAAATAAACTACAATGCAGGACTACCCTATGCCCACACAAATGTAGCTCAAAGGCTCTGTAAACTGCTGCATTTGTTGGTTTTTAACAGAATTCCACTTCGAGGCGTTCCCATCCTCCTGAGGGAAGGCACTGCTGGCTGGCTGTGGCACAAATCCCAGCCTAAGGTGTGAATTTGGTTGGCAGCTGCCAGGACTGAGAGTTTTGCATCAGTTATTGCTGCGTTAGTGAAATAAGGTTAACAAGCACGGAGGTGAGCAGGTGGTCAGAGATAAACAGGTGAGGGAGCACATTTCTGCAATAAAGAAAAGTCTTGGGAGGGAACCCATCCCCCCCTCAAATTTCTGCTTCATTAAGGTAATTTCAAACTTGCTGTGAAATCAAGGACTCGGTAGCTGATCAGCGCAAACAAAAATAATCCAGGTGGCAAGCCTGATGAGATATGACCTTGTTCAAAATCAATAGACTGTTCCCCTTCCACCGAGCACAACTGACTCTCGAATGAGTTTACTTCAACGGAGGCATTTCCCTCACAACATTAACATTTTAATTGCTTGTGCAGGATTTTCTGGAAAATTAACCCAGCGATGGTTGAGCACAGGCAGCGGATGCTCCGCGGCAGGGCTGGGAGCGCCGGTGGTGCTGCGAGGAGCTGTAAACACATACTGCCACCTAAAGGAAAGAAACCTTCAGGAAAATAGGGAAAGCTGCTGCTTCTGCCTCTGTCAGAGCTCGTTAAAACAAAGAGTCTTAATTTGCCCTTCGAAGCCTGCCTCCCTGATGCCTTCCGAAGGGCTGTCTCACCGGCAAAGCGGGACAACTCCCGTCAGCATCACCTACTCTCCGCTGCAGGTCTTGTCATGCGATGGTCGAGTGTGGGCACTGGGTAACTTCTGAAGTTTTCCCGACTTCTTCGCGTGCATACAGGGTCCTGCGGCAGGGTCACTAATTAGGTGGAGCTGGGTTGTGCGCCAGGGGAGAGCTGCAGTGCTGGGGGTCCATGGAGCGGGACCCCAGTGAGCAGAGCACCAGGTGGGCTGCGGCACAGGGCCGTGGCATCGCTCCTGCTCCTGCCGCCAGGTCCTGTGTGGCAGGGCCAGCTGGGAACAGGAAGAAAGCTCAGGCCAATGCATCAGCAATGTATGGATGGAGAGGGTGGGTGGCAGCTGAGTAGGTGATCTTCAGATCATGTCTGATTTTACTTCGTTATCTAATGTAGATTGCATAAATGCCAAGGGGACAGGACGGAGATCTGCTTCAGCTTGGCTGAATATCTTAACTGCTGGTGCTAAAGAGACGGGTTTCTTTTGAATAGTCTTTTTCTGGCTTCATAAATCCCACACTCCTGGCTGCACAGAGGAGGCAGGCAGCAGAAGAAACTATTTACAGAGAATATATTCCCACCGAGTATTCCCAATCAGTTTGTGAGCAAAGCCTGTGAAAATAAAAGGATGGGGGGGAGGGGAAGGAAGTCTTCCCCCTGCCTTCTGTAAGCTTGTGGAGCATAAAGAACCTTTTCCAAACAGACATAGAGGGAACGCTGAGCCACAGAGCCATGTCCTCAAGGTGTAGCTAACGTGTCAGCCAGTGGTGGCTGAGCAGATGCTGTGCCAAATCACCAGCAATAAAAAAGAGCGAGTTTGGGAACTTTCTGTGTTTGGGAGCACCGGCTGATTTCCCAGCGAGCAGCTGCCAATATCGCATTAACAGCATGACTGCCGGTAACGTGGTGCTGCTGAAAGGCTGAGGCAGGGAGCTGAGGCTGAAGAGGTGTGGAGGCATGTGTAGCTGCACACTAAAAAGCAGCCTACGCAGGAGGTGAGGGCAGCCTGTGTGCACAGCAGCCCTGTTTGGTGGTTTGAAGGCAAAGATTTGGTGTTTTGGGGCACTTCTGCAGAGCAATAATGCTTCCTTATGTGCGTGCCCAAAGACGGGCTTATACACACACAGTGCCTCCTGTCTAAGCACTGGCTGCAGTCCATGACCAAAGTAATCGCTTGCACCCAAACGTTGTCATTGCACGTTGCTGGGAGGGACGATGTCGGTGAGAGGCAGGAGGTTATGCACAGAAAGCAGCACCCCGCTGAGCAGTCATAACCAGCACATTCCTGGCATTCCAGCAGGGCCAGCCCAAATCTCCAACTCAGAGCTCACCCGGTGAGAGGACTTCTGGTCTGGTGGGACACTGGGTCACTGTTCTCTGAGCTCAAACTCTTACCAGCTCACAGCTCCAGGAAAGCTCTCTAGTCAAGCCTCAAGGTCGCAGGCAGGCAGAACGGATATTGTTTTCCCTTATGCTAATTGTTTTCTTTTTAAAACTGATCATGATCTCAGCAGCCCTACTTAGTGTGCCCATGGAGCAGGTTTAGGAAGTGTCTTTCATTGTTCATGCTGTTTGTAGCTTTGTAGCTTACGGCCTTGGTTGCAGTATGGAAAGTGCTTGCCGGGAAGCAAGTTTCTCATGCTGAAAGGAAAATTAATGAATGTGGCTTTTCTTCATACAGACCTTCAATTTCATTTGCGAAAAGTTCTTCAAAACTTTGTGTCTGTGTTTGACGGATTTTTAATACTATCTTTGGATTTTATGAGTGAAATACATTTTTTCCTTTTGATGTACAGATGTGTTTGATTTTGTAAGCTGATGAACTTCTATGTTCAGGTGGGGTTTTCAATCCCATGCAGCATCTGCATTTCCAGTGGAATGCACTAGCATCTCGCTCTCTTCCATGTCTATAACATTGCTTAATGGGTTGGAGGTAAATGTAACAGGGTAGGAATGAAAAGAAAAGATGGATTCTCAAATGGGTTAGGGTACTGTAAAGCACTGTCTGGAAACTTGAATACAGCTTCTCATTAATTAACACTACAGTTGCATGGACATGGTCATGATAAGCGCTGGAAGGGGCACTGTCTTACAGGGAGAGCAGTTCACAATTCTTCAAATAGCTTTCTGTGTAGACTTGAACAAAAAGCCATTAACTCCTCTGTGGCTTAATTTTTGCAACTGATTAAAGACATTATGATTAGAGCTGATGAAACATTTTCAATTCTATGACTGGAGAAGTTGGTTCTGGCTAGAAGGACTAAAGGAAATATTCCAAAGCTGTTCCTCTGATGGGATCAAGCCAAGTTGTCCATTTCTATAAGGCAAAAAAAGATTTATTTGAACTTTATATTTTAATTTCATGATATACTCAGGTACAAATTCTATTGAATTATTGAATATAGGCTGTATACACTGTATGCATTAAAGCATTTTAGTATCATGCCTTCACATTTTTTATATTAATTCAGTGAACTAGTTTTCTGTTCGTTAATGAAGTGTTTCAGCTTTCTCAGAGCTAAAAGTGGCTTTCACAAAATGTTTGGAAAGTTCCTTTCCTCCCTTTACCTTCTCATTTTGAAACACCTTTGGAGGTAATAGATCTGCCTTTGCTGATGTTCCTGCTGCTTGCAAGGTGGCTAGAGCCAAGAATTAGGTACTCTAGGCTGTGACAAAGTGCTGCCGATGACCATCCGTAAGACAGAGTCAGTACCTCCCTGGCACCATCTGCAACAGTAATGGCTCAGGACTGCCCCTTTACATGTCAGCCACCATCCAGTTTTCTGTCATTGCTTCTCTCAGAACAAGTCATTGGCAAGTTCAGAAAGATAATTGTCATAGAAAAGGGTTACATCATAGAATCGTTTCGGTTGGAAAAGACCTTTAAGATCATTGAGTCCAACCGTAAACCTAACACTGCCAAGTCCCACTAAACCATGTCCCTAAGTGCCATGTCTACATGTCTTTTAAATACCTCCAGGGATTTAATAATTTAGAGACAAAAGGCTCAATGTGATTTTTCCTAAGGCTACTGGTCATACCATTATCATAGAATCATAGAACGGTTTACGTTGGAAGGCACCTTAAAGATCATCTAGTTCCAGCCCCCCTGCCATGGGCAGGGACACCTCCCGCTAGACCAGGTTGCTCAAAGCCCCATCCAGCCTGGCCTTGAACACTTCCAGGGATGGGGCCTCCACAACTTCCCTGGGCAATTTGTTCCAGTGCCTCACCACCCTCAGTGAAAAATTTCTTCCTAATATCTATTCTAAATCTACCCTCTTCCAGTTTGAAGCCATTCCCCCACGTCCTATCACTACATGCCCTTGCAAAAAGTCCCTCTTTAGCTTGCTTGTAGGCACCCTTCAGATACTGGAAAGCTGCTACAAGGTTTCCCCAGAGCCTTCTCTTCCCCAGGCTGAACAAACCCAACTCTCTCAGCCTGTCTTCATAGGAGAGGTGCTCCAGCCCTCTGATCATCTTTGTAGCCCTCCTCTGAACTCACTCCAACAGGTCCATGTCCTTCTTATGTTGAGGGCTCCAGAGCTGGATGCAATATTCTAGGTGGGGTCTCACAAGAGTGGAGTAGAGGGGCAGAATCCCCTCCCTCGCCCTGCTGGCCACACTTCTTTTGATGCAGCCCAGGATACGGTTGGCCTTCTGGGCTGCAAGCACACATTGCCAGCTCATGTTGAGCTTCTCATCAACCAACACCCCCCAATCCTTCTGAGTGTCTTACAGCTCTGTGGAGGAGCAGGACTTACAGTACCTGCAGGGGCAGAACCGGTATGTCTGCTGGGTGCAAAACGATGTCATGTGGGTGCTGTGGCCTTCAGGGAGTCGGCGTAGGACTCCTCGCCCCATGCACCTTGGTGATGTTAGTCCCACCTGGTGAATTCTGTGGAGAGACTTTGATGGGCCCTGGCAGAGGGGAGAACCAGTCACAACATGTGTTTTCCTTCGCTTTTCTTAACATAACTAGTTCACAGCCATGACTAGGTGGCCTAGAGCTGGAAGGCTGTCTAAGAGTACCACATACATCCAAGAGGAAAACCTGTCTTTGAAGACTAGAAAAGGTGGGCTCAAGGGAATATGTATCTGTGATTAATCTGTTCAGCCACTGGGTGCCAATGTTGGCTCATATTTGATAATCGGAGACATTTTTCTATGGGAAGGGGAATTTTTGAAATCTAAAACAAGATGTCATTTTGGGAGCCTGTGAAGCCTGAAAAATATCCCTGAGCGTGCGTGACTTTCATTTGAGCGGACCTGGAAATGGAATGCCAGAATGGCGACTGTGAGGGGTGGGGAGACAGGGGAGCTCCGTGTTAAGAAAAGAAAGAGTGGGACCCTTAATGAAATGGGCTTGCTGAGAATTATGAATCTGTGAGCCTATGTCTTGTAGTGATTAATGATGAACCACTGTTTTAACTTTGGATCAAATAATGGGTTGCCTCTGAAAAGCTTCATTAATCACTGTTAGAAATAGGCCTGCCAATTCATTACTTCAGGGTAGACATGAGCTGAACAGTTCAGCAAATTTCAGGATTGAGTGAACTCTAGGCAGAGGCTGGGTGAAAAGAAAGCAGGGGTCTAATCTGTGTTTCAATGCGTCGGGATTTATGAGCGAAGAATATCCTCTCATTGGCAGTTTCCTCTTCTTTCCCCTCCTCTCACACAAAATCTTTTTGCTAATTGTGATCTGGCCACAATGGACAGAAAAAACACAGCATCTGGGGCCATGCCTGGGCTGGATTCTTCTCCCAGGTACCCAGATGTGGCTCCCATCTGAATCACTAGAAATCATATTGCATGTCTCAGGGCAGAGCCTGGCTGTCCTCAGCTGCTGGTTTTCACTTTGCAGCCTTCGTCTGAGACTAATGCTTTGCCTCTGTGTATTTAAGCGCAGGAGAGCATTTGCAAGAAACGTTATTTGCCTCCTTTTGAAGAAACTGCTGTTGATAGTAAGAAGCTTCTGTGCTTTTGATGTGATACAAGATTTTTCAGCCAGCTGGGATATACCTTAATTGCTGTTCCATGAAACTAAAGACTGGGATACCCAAGAAAGTACAGCTGATGCTCCCTGCTTGGGAAGAAATCAACTCTTTTTTTTAAAGTAACATCCAAATATCAGCTGAAAGGCGCTTCGTGCCTCCATGCTCTCTGCGCCTAATCATACTGAACAGGGAAAGACAAGGACATGGAAATTAGGGCCAAAATAAATTTTTTACCCAGAATGGTTTTGCTCCCAAAACATTAGTTTTGACCAACACAAATATGCTTTGAAGCTCTAGTGGGATCTGCCTGAGTTATTCTCGGTAGAAATCCTCCCTTTTCTCCTGCCAAAAAAGAAATGGAAAGCTACTTGCCCTGCCCTCATCTCCACTCCCAAAATCTAAAATGCTTTGATTTTTTTTTTAGGCACTCCAACATTTACAAATTTACTTCAACTTTTATTTACTTAAAATTTCTTAGAGACTGAACTCATCAATTTTTCAGTTTGTGCTACATGAAACATTCACCCAAAGTGATCATTTATGCAGTTTTGATTTCCTCAAAAATATGAGTACTTTTTTTCAGGATTGACTGAACTTCCTTGAAACAAACAAAAAAGTCATTTATTCGCACAGCTGGAGATAGAGAGGGAAAAACATCTGGATGTGAGAAGGGGGAGAAAATGTGCATTGGAAGGAAAAAAAACAGTAAAAGGACAAAAGGTTATAAGTAGAAAAAGAAAGAGGGTTGATATGGGGGTTGGAAAGTGTGTCCAGGGATTATGTGAAGAGGGCTATAGAAAGTGGGCCTTGAAAGAAAAATGTAAATATGGTGATGGAAAGGAGGAGGGGAAGACTGAGATGAAACAAAAGAAAAGACAGGGAAAAATGGAAATGGAATAAAATACAATAAACAAATGGAAAGCAAAAATAATGAAAACAATCTTGCATTTGAATGAAACAAAAGAGGGAATAAACATGAGAAAGAAATACGTTTTCTAAGAAGAGCAAAGATAAGAAAAATGATGAAAGTAAGGGATATGCTGAAAAAGACCTAGAAATTGAAAAAACCTGGAGCAGCATAGCAGAAAAGAAAAACAAGGTCATTTTTTGAATCTTTACCGCTTCTCACACAGCTCTAGCAGCAGTGAACAAGCTGGCACAGCAGTCCCCAGCCCCCGAGACTGCAGCGTCCCTGCTGCTGAAATCCACGTGTGGGACATGCTGAGACTGAGGAAGAGCTGGAAGTAGCATGTCAGCACCTGGGTCCTGCGTTAATTCGGTGCATCAGCACCTCGGCCTCTACCAGCTCATTGTTTCCAGATGGTGTCTGAGCCCTGAGCTGGTATTTAAGGCATTTAAGGTCGCCTTCATCAAGTTTCCTTGGGGGCAGGAACGAACACACCTTTCATGTAGGCAGAGCTCAGAGACAAACTCTTTGGCATATCACAGCACTGCCAACTGCTTTGCGAAATTGAGATGGCCGTCGAGCAAAATGGTTGCTTGACTCACCAGCATCTCCTCCCGTGTGGCATGGGGAAGGAAGGACGTTGGTTTGCGTCGAGCTCCCCTGCCCTTGGAGAACGGAGGTACATCCATGCTCTGTTTCCCTCATGAGCAAGGGCTGAGCTCTCCACTCTCTGGGGACAAGCCCAACTTGGACTTGCAGTGGCAAAGTTGAGGGATAAACCAGTCTTCCCTCTTCATTCACTCTGGGGTGCAGGCAGAGGGTGAGCCAAAATACACAGAAGCTGGGACACATTCAGATAAATTGTCCTCAGGACATTCTAGTGTGTCTTCTGGGGCCATGGTGACACCCTACATGAAGTTTAGCACTTTGAACTTAATTCTCTCCTCCCCAAAATCATGGAGGCACCTCAGGAAAATCATGGAGGCACCTCAGGGCCTCATGTGGCCCAGAGCACATCACACACCATGCAGATGCCAGTGGCTCTGGAGCAGACTAGACCTGAGCCCACAGCAGTGCAGGCAGGAGCCACCCCAAAACCTCGTGTTTGCCTCTCACAGCACTGGCCTTCCACTTTGTAGATGTGGTTTGAAGTGGCATTTATGGCAGCATCTATTTGAGCAGCTTTCATATTTCTCCTTACCACCATCACACACATTTTTTCTGCTTGGCTGAAGTTTTAAACACTTTTTTTTAAAAAAAATTTTCTATTTTCAGGTTTGCTTTATGAACAATTCTAGACAAAAACTTCAAACACTGAAAGTCTGAAAGGAAAATCAAGGTTTGAAGATTTAGGTGATGTGAAAAAAAAGACTGGAAGCAATAAACACTGCTTCTTAATGGGGTGACTTGTTCCTGTTGTCTTACTGTAAATAACCCAAGTGACCAGTGTTGTGATTCAGTGTTGGAACCCAGCTCTGCTGAAGTTAATGCCATGATGTTATCAAAACATCAGACAGAGAAATGAAACCAATGGTCTTTCTCTCCTCTCATATTGGTTTAGCTCCACTATTAGGCATTGATTGCAACCCAGCCCTCATCAAAACCTTTTGTTATTAATTTCAGTGTATCCCAAATTGTTTACAGGCTTTAAAGATAATACCATTTTCTTGTTCTAAGTTAAGGGATAATCAAGCAGAGGTCTAAATTCTTAAAGTTATTGAGGGGAGTGTGGTCTCAAAGGGAGTAAGAAACCTATATTTAGCCCATAGCATTTAAGGGTTAGTCAAACGTGAATAATTTTGATTTCCAGACAAAGACTGGATTGCTAACATATCCCAACTGTCTGGTTTTTTAGAGAAGAAATGCATTTATAACCGAAGAATTAGTCAGTTCTTTGTTGCAACTCGTCTTATAATTAAAGCTTTTGGTCATAAGCATCGACATGTACATGATGAGATTGCCCCAGTTTCGATGGTCACAAACTGCTGACACATTGCGAGAATCATGTATTTCTATATAGTGTTCAGGCTTTCAAAGTATAGCCCATATCTTCATTGTCTTCAAGAACAGCATCTGGGAAATCTTCACCTGGCATACGTAGTAACTCATAGTAACCTGAAAACCTGCTGTGACCCTTTCATCTGCAGCGTGTGGAGACAGTCATCTTGTGGGAACAGGCATCTCCTTGTTTTCAGAGTTAACAAAATTACATATGTCTAGTAATTCTGAAAGTCTTTGGCAGCTGAGGAAATCTGATTGAAAATATGTGCTGCAATTGATGTTATGTTATTGAAGTTTGGAACATTAGACTGAAGCTCACATGTAAAATTTTTACATATTCTTGATACTGTTCCATTAATGTAATGAAAGCAGGTGAGCAAGGAGTTATTCTCTTTGCAGTTGTAAAGTAATATACATCTAACAGAAACAGACTGAAATCAGTGACCATGGGGAAAAGTAGTGCCTTTAAAACCAAATCTTTCATTGTTTTCTCAAATGAAAGAGAATTGGTGATGTTACTGATAATGCATGAAAACTTTATCCCACTGAGATCATACGATGGAATTTTGAAAATACATAATACATAATTTTCTGTCATGTTGCTGTATTCACATAACTTTGAGCAATACTAGAGCAGACTGGTTAGTACTTAGAGATCTGGGTGTTTTCAAGCTAGGGTGCCCTGTGAGCTGCATACTGGAGTACCTACAGAACTGACTCACGGGATCTCCCAACTATGACTCCTTGAGAATTTGTAAAGATGGCTATGATGCTGTAACATCAGAGCACAGAGCTCTAAAAAATGAGAAAAGGATATCAATTAGCCTAATTTTGACTTCCCTACAAATACTGGAACAAATACTCAAACAGAATGCTTAATAGTGCTTGGAATGTAAGAAGAAGACAAGGAACAATCCACATGAATTTTGCATTAACTAATCATATCAAACCCATCTCATTTACTTTACTATAGGACACCAGGCCTTATAAGTAAGTGGAAATGGTGGATATCATATACAGTGACTTTAGCAAAGCTTTTAACATTGATTCTCATGTCATTTCAAGGAAATAAGATTTACATGTATGTAGTATAGATTAGATACCATACCGGCCAGAAAATATGCTATTTAGAGTTTAGTTAGTTGGGCAATTCCCTGCCAAAATCCAAGGATTCAGTTCTGCAAGGGTCTGGTGTTATTCGGTGTTTTCATTAATTGTTTGGATGATCCAATAAGGAATAACATGGGTTTTTTTAAGCTTTCAGATAATGTCAAGATGAGAAGCACTCGGGGAAGAAAGAAACTGACTGGAAAATTTATCTTAATAGATTGGAGAGAAGAGGTGAAAAGAGAATAAAAGCAACAGAAAAAAGTGCAAAATACTGAATTTAAACAGAATTAATTTAAAAGATGCATGTAGAGTGAGATTAAGTACCTTAACGTAGATGGGTTAATATCAGTACTCGAGAAAAGGGTCTGGGTTTGTGAGCTGACTATGATTCAGCATTGGTGTGTTGTCACAGAAAAGGCAAACATACACTGCAAACTAGAGAGAAGTCTGCAAGGTGCAGGAACTATGAATTTTTCTTTACTAAGGCATCAGCTGGAGCACTGTGTCCAGATTCAGGTATTGCACTCCAAGGGGAATCTGGGCTAACTGGAGAAAACTCGGAGAAGAGTAACAACAATGGTCAAAAGTCTGTGAAACGTGGAAGATAAAGTGAAGTAAGACTGACAGCCTAAAGAAGAGAAGGTGATGAGGGGTGGGGAAAGAAAAGAGGCAGAATATTATAACAGTTTTGAAAATATAAAATATTGGTGCAAAAAGGAGAAGAAACATCTGTTCTTCATCTCAAAGGTGGGTAGGGAGAAGAAGTAGAGTGCCTGAATACGGCAAGGGAGCTTCAGCTTAGATTTGAGGGAAACCTTTATCTTGCTAAAGCCCAAGATTAAGTTTCCTGGTTATGGAGTATGCATCAATGGAAGTATTTTACAAACAGGTAAGATGGACATCTATCAAGAATGACTGGGTGCTTGATCCAGTCTTGAAGAAGAACAGTAGACGGCCACTCCAAACTAATTTGATTTTATGGCACTTCTTTGTCAACAGTCACCTTGCCATTTGCTCTGGTTTTGAATTTCTTCGAAACAACACAAGAATTATTATTCTGATTCAGTTCATTTGCTTGTGGTCCTATATTTGACAATCAACCACCAGCAAACACTTTCTCCATGAACTGTTATAAACCTGTCAGTAATTATTACTACCTTTACTGAGCCATGAAAAATCATTTCCTCTCTAATTCCGGAAAGCAAATGAGCGTAAAGACCATTCTAGCTTTTACTCTGTATCATGACTTGTTGATGAACACTACTGACTAAAGATAAGCATTGCCCATCTAAAAATAAAGAAATAATATTTACACTCATCATTAGACTGTGATCAGTCTGTATTCCTTGTCCTCTCCGATTTGGGCCAATGGATTTAGGTACATATGGTATTTAGCTCCTAATAACTATACAGAAGAAAATTGAAATAAGATACCATTAAATTGAGTAGACACATATATATTTTTTTTTAAGTAGACTAACACAGCTCTCAAAATACATTTTAAGAACATAACTTTGCATTTCAATGACAGCTGAAGTAATTTCCTGCATTCAGACCATAAAGAAATAGAGAACGTTTTATTTTTAAGTGTAAACAGCTGTTGCTTGAGATCAAGTGCATGATAAAGGAGAGATTTAAGTCCAGTGAAATCTTTAGGAAGATATCGCAGATTCATCCATTTGGAAGCCCTTCTGGGAAAGGACTGGGAAAGGACTGCTCGAGATATTCCTCTCAGCTGCTTTCTGGTCTTTTTCCATATACATTTCTAGCCCTCAAGCATTGAGTTCAGTGTCATGATCAAAGTCATGTCCTGTTTTTTGAAGAAGTTTTCCATCTCATCTCTTGTCTAAAACTTACTTTCTCTAGCTCTAGGCTCAACGAGGGCCCATCCCATTTCTGTTTCCCATCCTCCCACGTGCTAAAACTATCCTCGGTTGTTCAGCACTCTCTGACAGCAACGCCCTCCTTAACTTTATATTTCTCTTTCCAGACAAAATTTCTCAAGATCTAGTGAAGTCGCTAACTGAAAATCTGTTAAGGAGCTGGCTTGCTACTATTTTCCAGACCTGGACCTTGCTATGGTACACACTAAACTGTTGTAATAAAGCATTAGTGCATAGCTGTGGCAAGGATTTGCTATTTACATAACCATTAATTAACCCTTCTAGAAGTTTTCTTCTTTCTTGCCCTTTCCTTACCCTTGCACTAAATTACAAGTACAAAAACAGTCCCTGTGTTGTGGGCAAGCCCCAAAAAGTGAGGTTACAGACATGATTTTTATTGCAGCTCTTCATTTTGATCCAGAACAAGGGTGATGCCAAAAGAAAATTAAAAGAAAAAAAATAAATGTTTTTCAGCCTCAAGGTTGTTTTTGTAGAAAGAAAACACTTACTTTGGAATTTCTAAGGCTGAATGCTACACTGAAAACAAGATTTAACCAACCATTACATTGCTCAGTGTTGCTCTGCAAGCCTTTGATTAATTGGTTCAGCCTTCTTCTTACTCATGTGACAAATGAATGAAGGGATGGCCACTTAAAACAAGGTATGGGGACAAAGATCATTCTTTCTGGGAAAATGAAGTGAAAGAGCAATTGTACAGTCAAAAGACAAACAAGGTTATAATTTAGGAACAGATCATTATACAAATGCTATTTGATAATTATTAGTGTTTGGATTGTAATTCTACTTTTATCCTATCATTATTGACCAAAATAAAAAAAATTAAGGTCTTTTCTTTTTTTTTGGAGAAACTAACACACACTCATAATGCTCCTTGTTTCCTTGTGAAAAAAAAAAAAAAAAGCCCAAAGAGAATAACCAAAAATAAAACAGAACACTCAAAGGTAACAGCAAAGGACAATGATGTTAATTAGAGGTCAAATCCTGAAGCATTAAATTCATTAAAAAATGTAGGCATTTACCTAATGGTTAACCACTAAATTACAAGGTACTGCTTTGTTTTGCACAGTGAATCCTGAATTCTTCATTGCACTGCTGAACAACCTTGGCAGAAAAGGTGCTGAGACCTGGAACCTAGCTCCTCCCTGTGCTGTGCTGAAGGGAGATGAGGATTTCAGTTTCCCAAGTGAAGGAAGGACTTGAGCTTGGTTTCACAGGAGGCACCTGAAGGTGCTGTGTCCAAAATACTGAGCCATTCCCCCTGAAATGGTCAGGGCACCTTACTCAGAAGAGAGGTGTGAGACAACACGTGCTCACAAACTAAGTCCCTGTAGAGGTGTCTAAGTCCTTCTGAGGTTTAACCTGCAGTCCTTGCTCAGGCTTCATCTGAGTCTTATACGTGCAGAAACGCCAGCAAAGCATCAGGAGTTGTTTTTCAGACATTGAAAGGCAGTTCTTTGTGTACTTGGAGAGAAAATGACATGAATCATACTGAAAGTGAACCCGGGAAAATGTCTGACATACTGAATGTATCCATGCAGAGCTTTGAAATATTTTGCCAGACAGGAACCATTAGCTAGAGATGAATCTTGTTCTTTTGAACATTTGAACTATCGCATGAATGAAAATGCCAGACGAAACAGTAAGCCCGTTCAACTGAATTAAAGCTGCTCTGTTAAGAATAGGAAGGGTTATGCTGGAGTAACTGGAAAAGTCCAGAGACTATGATAACACAGCAGTTGACACAGATGACCAAACGATTATACAGCAAGCATAACTCTCAAAATCGAAAATAGAGTAAACCAGCATACTTTGAATAGGAATGGAGGTAAGCATAAGGAGGGAGGGCCTGGCTTACTGTAGAGCCCAAGCCCTGCTTCCCTGCCTCAAGGTATCACAGAGCATGTGAGATGGTGGCTTTTTGGGGAAAGGAGAGCAGGAAGTTTTCTCGCTTTTGGTCCATGACTGAGGAGCAGAGCAATGCAGTACAGCAAAGACTTGAACATGAGGATGTGCTTCTGCCCCTCAGAGCACGCCAGAGACCAACACTCAGCTCACCACTCCTTCGCATCGTGGACCAAATACTTTCGAAAAACCTGAACGGATTCCTGAAAGAAAAGCATCGCCGCTCTATAATGATGCGAGATGCCCGAAATTGAGCCATGAACGGGAAAACGTCGCGCCTTGGGGAAGCACCAGCAGAGGTCAGCACAGCCGGGCGAATGGAGCAGCCGCCGCCGGGATGCTGCTGCCGCCGCCGGGGCAGGATCGGGGTCGCGGCCCTTTCCGCCCTGCTCGGTCATGCCGAGAAGGAGTTGGAGTTATGTCCTGCTAAGTGCATTAACAGCACCCATCATCATCCGTTCTGGCACAAACCAGAAGCAGATACTGGTAGTGTCTTTATTCTGACCTCGTATGTGCTTTTTGAATTCAAGAACTGTAGCTTGACATAGCACTTTATATGAGAAAAATATCCACACCTGAATTCTTTCACAGCAACAAAACTTTCTCTGTAATTCATATAATATGGAAGAAATCACATTTATCACTGTTTGTTAAGAAGCCCAGCTTGCTGCACCTTTTTCTTTCACAACACCAGCATTCACAGATCATTGTAGACATAAAATCCAGGACATCATTCATCAGACTTAATCGGTAAAACCCTCCTTCATGGAGCTGTTTGCTCCAGGAAAGCTCTGTTTCATGAATCATTTTATATCTGTATTCCTTGATTTAAAGCTAGTGCAGGAAACTGGATTTCCCTAATGTAAAGTGATACATCACGCCTGTTTCTCCTGAGAACAATGCTGAAATTTGGGTTCCTTCCAGATCAAGTGATGGTAAATGCCAAAATGCCCAATAAAAAGTGAGGTGTGAGGAGGTGAGATGCAGAAACATACACAGACCTTGCTCCATCTTCTGAAGTAGAACAGTGCAGGTAAGACAACCTTGGTATATAGCAGAATTGTGCGAGTTTGACATTATTGAGTCATGAAATGAATTAATACCTTTAGTGATGAGCAGCTTAAATTAATGTCAGTGGTATCAGCCCAGTGGTTTTCTGGCTGAAGAGAACTGCAACTGATTGACTACTTTGCTTAAAATCACGTGGATTATTTTCCAGATCCAAAGAGGCTGGGTTTCTCTAATATCCTATATTTACACTGTAAATGGAAACTTAGATCTGTGTTTCTCTAAGACAAAGTGTGAGACACAGTTATTTTCCATAGTATATGTTGTATGACACTAGGATTTTCTGAAGAACTGATAAGAACATCCAAGTGAAATTATATTTCACCCCAATAGACATAATTGTATAATTGAATAACTTTACAGGGATGAATATCATCTCTGATGTGTCATGCAAAGACAGGGAAGAGACACATACCCAGCAAGAATTCTGTGCAAAGACGCCTGGGGTAACCTTGTACCTGCTGCCACACCAGCATGGCATGATGCAGCGCTGAAGCGGGGTACCAACATGGGCCTGGAAGCAGCAGAGATATTTTAACTGTGTTTTCCATCTCATGTGATGTTAACCAGCCCACAGCAGTGTTATTTAAGCATGCAATATCTACATGACTCAATTGCTTGCCATTCCAGAGCTAGCTTGTATGGCACTAGCTTAGAAACTTTGCCAGCCCCAGTATTGCACAGTATGAGCATCTCCCTCATTTGAGGCCCCAGAGAACAGAAGTTACCAGCATCCAAAGAAAGATAATTTCTTATAAGGCTGAGGTAACTTAAAAATGGATATGGGCGTCTACTTTGTGCACCATTTTTTAACTCAGAGGGTTCTTGTGAGCTAACACGATATGGAAGACTGTCTGCTACTATTTTAAATATTGAAAAGCCTGAAACACCCAGTGGAAAGAGACCTAGCAACAGAAATGTAAAGGTGTGTGTAAAGTCTGTACTCAGTATTCATTGCACAGAGAGGTCTGAGTGGAAATCCTATGGGAGCAGGGCTTCCACAGCTTCGTAGTCAAAAGGCTGAGACAGAGCATGGAGACGTCACTATCAGCTGGTGGTGAGACCCAGGCCTTGAGAGACAGAGGGAGGTGTCAGCTGGAGTTGTAACCACAAACATTTACCTAAAAGCTTTTTCTGTAGGCCAAATCCATAATAAACCCTAACAACAGTAAGATCCTGGTTATTACCCAGACACAAAAGTGGTTTTGGACTGCTTAACTTTCATTTACTTTTCCTCAGTTTTCCTATAAAAATTCCATTATTCAACGTAATTGAAGGGAGGGGAGTTCACAACAGCTGAAACCATGTTACAGTGCCCTTGTGTGTGTAAAATGTGTCACTTGTCCCTTCATGTGAAAAGAAACACGTAGAGCTGGATTTCTCTGATGCCCAATGATGTTTGAGGCCTCAATTCCCAACAGGAGCTGAACAAAGAAAACTGCATTTTGAAGAAGCCATTTAAGTCTGAGACAGATAAAAATAACGCGGTTTATTGCCATTAGTTTTCTTTCAGGCTGAAATCAGTAATGCACAATATTGCTTTTCTGTGATATAAACCAAATCAGTATTTGTTTGATAGTGTAAAACATCCTAAATGACAGAGATTTGCCAGTAACAGATGATGAATAAGACTAAGGGCTGCAGAGAATAACTGCTATATGATAGTAGGGATCCTTCCTTCTAACCGAAGAAAAAATATATGACATTATTTCTGGATATCCAAGAAAAGTCCTAATGTACAGTAAAATGAGTAATAAAATGAACTTTCCCTCTATTATTTAGGCCTGCATCAGACTGGCCTCCTTGACAAAAGATGTTGCCTGTGAGTCAGTGTTACTGATATAAATGACGGAGCAACCTCATTTTTTGCTGATAGCTATTTATGCATGTAGCTGGGTTTTACTGTAGTACAAGAAACCCACAGCTCCTTAATATATGCATGCAAACCTGAACACGAAGAAATACAGCATCACTTGTGACTGCACAGCTAAAGAAGGTGTCTGTGTATTCCCTTTATGTCCAAAAAAGAAAAAACCCAGTCTCATATATCAAATAGAGTCAAGGATACTCCTTGACATAGATTAGTTTATATTAAAGAAATGTAGCACCATACATCAGAGAACATTAGTGAAACCTGACCTCATCCATCACTGGCTCTCAGGGAAGTGTAGTCATATCCATTAGTTTCCTGAAAATCCAGACCTAAGCATCAGTTTATGTCCGGTAATCCTTGCATTGCATCATATTACATTAGAGAGAAACTCAGTATGATAAGTTAGTATAATTCACCCCCGCTAAAATCAACACAACTGTCACTTACCGCTCAGGCAATATTGTCATACAAACTAATGCCAATGAAAAAATTACCCGAACCTCAAAACCACAGAATAGCTGTCAGTCAGGACATATTTATGAGCTGCAGCCTTAGATCTCATCGGCACTTCTCATCAGGCGATATCACATAGGCTGGGTATGTTTCTGATGATGCCAATGGAGTGACATGGAATGACAATGCCAAAGAGCTGAACTTTTCCCCCTTCAACACCACCCCTGGCTCAAACCCATCATTATCTTTATGAGAAATGGACTGAATTGTGTTCAGACAGGCATGTCTCATGCCATTTTAAATTCACGTGAGTCATTGCAGGAATGGCACTGGGCCCACGGGTCTGCAACCTGCTAGGGCTGCAACTGGAGGCCATATAGGATAGCTCAGTGTCTCTGCAATGATACTGTATTTAGTCAGTCAAGTCCCACCATCGATGTCTTGCCTGATTTCAGACAACTTCGACCTGCACATCAGTCCTTTTTCTGAGAAAAGGTTTAACAGATTAACAATGCAAACTGGTTGTCTTGGGTAGAAAAATTAGTGATTCTGTACGTAAAGTGTTTCATATAAAAACATATGTCAGTCTTGGAAAAGTACAGGGTCACACATCAAGGAAAGACTTGGGAACTTTTATTCCATAGATTCTCAGGTGGACTATATTTCCGGATCGTGGGGCCCACTTTCAAATTCCCAACACTCAACTGTTTCACAAAAATCCATTCTTACCAGGACAGGGAGGTGGAGGGACAGGGTGGCAGTCTGCCTTGGGTTCCTGTTGTGAAAGGAGCTCGGATTTTCATAGTATGGTACATCTTGCTATGTAAATCATGTGCCTCAAGTTTTGCCTTTGGGGCTTCTGGAACCTCTTTGTGTCCCTGAGTCAAGTAACTCAGCTTCAATCATCAAGGTACCTCAGAGAAAATTATAATAGGGCATCATTTTATAATTAAGAATGGAAATTCAGTCTCCCAAATGGTCATGAAATTAATCCCTTTTCATCTAGCATTTTCAGAATGAGAAACCTAGTCTAATGCATCTCTTGACAGTAGCAACAAAATCATCATCCATCACTTTGCACCAGGGAAGTCCCTTCATTTGCTTCATTTTCAGTCTGGGAATACCATCTTCCCACAAATGAATGAACACCAGAAAAACAGCCCTTCAGATAAATTGCCTCCTGGGGATATATATCTTTAGATACTGCATTGCATTCATATATTAGTATTACATGCATTATCTTTCCCATAAGATGAATAAAGTCTCCATACAGCAGAAATCACCCTGTGTATATTCACTTTATGATCAGGATAAAACTGTTACATTACCTTTAGTGTGGGAACTCTGATTGGAGAGCTGGAAACCACTGGAGGCCAGGAAAATCAACTTTATTGCACTGCAAAGTAAATGTAATGGAATAACCAACTGGCAGCCCAATGTAGACAAAAAGCTATTTTAACAATTCTGCACAAACAGTAAATATACAATCCATTTTAAATAACCTTGATGTTGTCTCCATATATTGAGTACAATGATGCAGTGATAAATGATATTGAGGTTGGGAACCTTTCAGAGAAACAAAATCAAATATCCTCCAGCAGAAAGATTCTTTACTTTCATTCCACAAAGACATTTTCCTTCATGTTTATGTTCCTGGAGAAAAAAGAGCCGACCTACTGCTTACCTAATGTTCGCTTTTGCAATCTAAGAAGAATATCAGTAAGGCTTTTGAAAATAAAGCATATTACTATTCCCCCAAACAACAGTAACCAACAGATTACTCTAATGGTAACTGGGTGTCAGATAGTCTTAGAAATATTTTTAAGGCAAAAATGTGAATGAGGTTCAAGACAATTATGTAAATAAAGGCGGGAAGTATTTCCTACTACAATACTGTCCACAAAGAGAGCTTAGGCTTAGTTGTATCGCGTCATTTCAGTAAAAAGGCACTAAGCTGAATCACTTAATTTAGAGGAATTCAGATACAGACATTAATTCCGATCAAAGAAAATTCCATAGCTGGTCCTCAGTGTATGCCAAGCGATTTTTTCTCCCCTCTTGTAAGAGTTAAAAAATTCCTAGAATTGCACAACACCACAAAATTCACTTTACTTGGCAAAAACCTCAGAGAATAAATTTATCTAACTCTATCCTTCTTCTTTTGAACAGAGGCAGGAAAACTCAGTCTTACTTAGTACCTGCCATCAAAGAATTTCCAGCTTAAATTTTATGTTGGAGACATTCAACTTCACTTCATTGTAGAGAAAAGCAGGAGGATGTTGAAGTTGGTGTTCAAACATCTGGCAGACCTTCCTCATGTCAGCAATAGGGCTTCAGAGCGCAAATGATTGCCTGTAATGGATGGATCAGCATGGTCTTAGAGAAAACCAGATGAGGAAAGATATTTAATTGAGAAGAATAATATATTAGAATAAAAAAGGTTGGTTTTTTTTTCTCTCATTCTTCATTGTCTTTAATTAAATACATGTTTAGTGAGCACATATGCTGAGTTGAATAGAAGAGACTCTACTGGAGGGATTTCCCATGCTTGGAAGAAAAAAACAGGATGTGGTCAAATAACATGTCTCTCTAAAATGGGCCAAACTTCTATCGCTTTGTGGGAGTTTTGTTTGCTTTGTTAGATAGTTGTAATGAGCTCTGCCAGTATAAGGGGTGTGATATTCACCTCTTACACCCTCACAGACAACCAGAATGCAAACTGGACATTTGTTTCAGCTGTGGCTTACATAGATAGATACCAGGTTATATTTCACTTTACATCGAGGGAAGCCAGTTTCATATATTAGTGGGCAGTTCAGCACGGATGGATATATCACAGTATGAAGTTGGTGTGCCGGGACCATGGCACCCACGGGTGGTGTGCAGGAGTGAGATGGGCTCTCCAGAGTCCAGTCTCTCCTTCAGCCAGTAATTTTGCACTGGAGTTTAGTACAAATTTGGTGGATTGCATCCTTTTTAAAATCTGAAATATAAGCATGAATACCTCCACTCCTGTATAGAAAACTACTCTTGTATTGAGAAATATATTGCCTCTTCAAGGCCTTTAAGCAAGGCATTGCAGGCACCACCAAGAAAACTGGGCGTCCTCAGTTTGTGTTGTGGCAATGGTCTTTGTTCTCTCTTGCCTAAACATATACAATTAAGTGATAGCACCACTGATTACCTGATATCAAGGAACTCTGTCTTCAGGTTCTCCAGGCTTCTCATCCTGTATGTGAGAAATGGGTATTAAGTACCAATGGACTCCAGAAAACCACTAAATCTTAGTTCAATTTACATAAGGAAAATGTAACTCCGTGCTTCACTGGGTGTTGGAGAAACTCATGCATCACTGTAGATAAGGAGAGGTCAGCAGTCACTTTTTATACTCTTTATTCTGGGGAAACATTTCTTCAGGCATCACTTTTTATTAAAGATACTTGGCCACGTGCATCATTTTGCAAAATGTAAAGGGGGTGTAATAAATCACGTTACCAGAGGGAGATGCCACCACACATTGCACTAAAGAAATGTTACCTCATGATTTTGTTTAATATTGAGGAAAGGTAAAGATTTCACACCACTTAACATCATGGGAACACAGCCTGGCAGTGAGCAAACTGGATTGGGGGAAATATGAATATTTCAAATCCTTGGCTAGAATAGCATAGGAATAAAAAGCATGTCATATTTTAGTTAAAAATGTTAGTTAACTAATTCATTATTTTTACCCTCTCTCAATCTAAACAGTCAGCTGAGTTACACTCTTGGTTATTTCTTCCAGAGGGGTAGCTGATGATGGCATTTCCTATTTCTACCATGTAATCTTGCCATGCTGATAGGGCATAGGATGAAGTCTTGTGGCCCAGAACACAGGAACAGTTTTTTTCAGCTTTCTGCTCCTAGCTTCCTTCCTTCCATTCAATGCTTTTAGGTTTCTTTAGAAAGCCCCTATGACCGCATGGCCTTCCATTGGCCAGGCTGCATGTGGCTGAGGTCTTCAGCTCTGGTTTGCAGAAAAAGAACTCTGCTCTGTGTTGGTTCCTTTGGGAGATACATGTCCCCAGAGCTCACCAAGGCTTTCTTTGTAATAATAAGACTTTATGGTCTAGGAGAAAGATTGAAAGGACTAGGGTTGTTTACCCTAAGGGAAGAAAAAGAATCATAGGGGTTAATGATAACAATCTTACAGAACATTAAAGACTCTAGTGAAGATGAGAATAATCTGAGGTACATGTCTGCAATGAACAGGGTATGTAATTGACCATGACGCACGAGAAAGTCAATGTAACACTGGGGAAAGCTTTCTAGATTTAAAGAGGGTGGCACACAGGAAGAGTCTGTTCATGAGAAAATGTCTCAATAAGTCTTTTAAGAAAAAGCTGATGCTGCCTTGGGGCAGAAAGTTTGGACTACCTGACCTCTCAAGTTTATTTTCTAGTTTTATTTTTCTCTATCTCTAAAGCAAACATCAGATAATCTTCTATACGTTCACATTCTTATGCACTGTACTTTTTTTTAGGCCATTTTAAATCTTTTTGAAAACTTTTGAAACTGTAGAATGACAAGCAGATTTAAAGCAATCCCATAAACTTAAAATATCTTTTGCCAGTGCACTCAGTACAAATCAAGCTTGTACTCATCATCTACCCCTTTTTTTTCCCCAGCTCATACAGGAGATGATGTTTTAAATGTGAATCTTCCCCATGATAGCAAAGGGATTACAAAGTGATTTCAAATGCCATTCCAGTCATGGGCTACTCACTCTTAAAGGAAGATTTTCTCTCTGGAAAGTTTTATCTTCATTGTTGCACCAGGTAAACAGAATTATTTCCTGAAATCTTTTCCAGACTTAATATAGTCACGTGAACAACCAGATCCTAGTCATTTGCAGGTAACCTGCCAGCTAGCCCACGAGAAGGAGGCATCAGTGTTACTGTGCTGTGCTCAGCTGTGAAATTGTGGTACTGTGGGTTTTGCAGTTTTTGAGCAAGTTGCCCTTCAGACCTCTTCAATCCACAGAACCCTTCTAGGGACACAGAGTCTGGTGTGACCATAACAATCTTCCCATCCACATAGCAATGTTTGGCTGTTAGGGTCAACCCATCCACTATGACTTCCAATAGTTCCTTTCAGATAGTATGCAACAATTTACACTTCAAGTGGTTCAGACTTATGTTGCAATTAGCCATCATCTTCTGGAGTCCCCTAAGTTCTTGTATCAATAAAGTCCTGGGCTGTGCATAGTACCTATCTCCCACAGCATGAGGCTTGTGAAGATACACCGAGACAAGAGAGGTGGCTTACAAGAATGCTTGCTAACACTGAAGATGCTGAACCATCTGCAGGCCATGGAAGTGGCTTTCCTTTTTGTCCGCCAATGCAACAGTTTTGCAGTGTTAGCAAACCCACAAATGCAACTCTCAATCACAAGCAGAGTATTTTAAAACATTGTTAGTCTGAGGGTTGACCACATCTGTAAAAATCAATCCCAAAATATACCGTTAATGACAGTTTCTTTTAACTCCAAAAGTTTGTAGTGCATATATTCTGTTTGACTGCATTTAAAATCCTTCCAGGTTTTCACTTTAAATAAATACAGAAATCCTCTTCCTTATCTGCTATTTTATACAATAAAACCTTTTATAAGCAGTAAAAACCATAATAGTGGTGTATTAATGCCTGCACCACAGCAAACTACTTTCTGTAACAGCTGTCAGACTCAGCGCTGCAACAGATCTTTTGATAGTGTTTATAATTTACTTATCTTCCAAGAGATTTCCAATGAATGTGGACAAGAGTTTGTAACAACTGATTTTTTTCTTTTCTTTCCATTGTGTATCCAAAATATCACTGACTTTGCTTTTTATGGACTGATTTTTTTATTGGCAGCAGCAAAATAACAGCACAACTTGAACATTGCTAGTTTTGATAAGGATACGTCTGCCTTTCACTGTTGGATTTTGGATAAAGGATGGATCTTGATGGCTTAAGTATACAATAAATATGTATATTTTGAAGATATGTATACTTATGCAGAAATATTCTTCCATATTTGAGGAATTTTCCGCCAACATTATTTTTCTTTCTCTTTTTCTATCCTGGCACAACAGATTACTTTGCAACTACTGTTCACACATCTTGTTGAACAGAAATAAGGAATGTTGCACGTTTCAAAGAACCTGTGAAGGATTCCTACCATAATTTCGCTTAGAACGATGACGTTGCAAGGAAAAACACTTTCACTGCAAAGACAGAGCAGTGTCAAGAAAAAAGACAATGGTAAGAGAGAAAGAATGTGTGACAGTAAGAGATTAAAGAGCCTTTTTTTGGTGATCCTGGTTTATGACGCTTGGTTGGATTTACATCATGAGAAGAAGCTTCAGATGTTTCTCACTTCTGTGCTGCCTGTTGGTAGATCTCAGCTAGTCTTTCTGAAAGCTGGAATTATAGAGCACATTGGAAACTGTAGTCCATCTCAATAAGACATGGTGTTAGCCCCTCTCAGGTCTTGGAAGGACATATAGGTCACATATCAATAACATTGTCTCACAGATTAGGAAGATTCCTAGGAGAAAGCAGAGTAACTGCTGTTATTACGAGGAGCAGCAAGATACTGAACTCCCTTTTCTTCTCTTTCAGTCTGTGATCATTCTCATCGCAATGAAGTTGGTCTTTTCCAAACGATCTCTGTAAGAGTCCCTCTGACAATGTATTTGCTAATCCAAAGTAACATGAACAAAGGGAAATATTTATAAATAGGTTCCAAAGTCGTCTTGGCTGCAATGCAGCACTGTACTTCTCTGATACAAAGCAACATGTAGTAATACTCTGCTTTAAACTGATGCAAGGGCCTAGGTTTTCATAAGCTCAAGTGGTCTGCGTGGCAGATTCTCGTTTCTGTATTTCTGAAGCTTGATTTTGCTGTTGTTCAGGAATGCGTTCATTTTGGTATCGCGTGTACAAAAAATAATGGAATTGATTGGGAACTTCAGTGGTGTATGAAGTTGGATACTTCTGACATAAACCAGTGAATAGGATCCATTTTCCTTCTCCTGTTCAAATATAAGCTATGGCATTGTTTACCAATGAGATAGCATTACGAGCACAGCTGGTTTGTGATTTTTCTGACCAGATGTATTCTTTCAAATTTTGAGACTTAAAGTCATTATTTCATAATGAAATTTAACTTCTTCCTAGTGTCAAAATTATGTGTGATACAGGAGTTCTGACTTTATAAGTTTTTTTCCTGATTTTATATTGTTTCTCTCTATCTTTCTTCTTTTAATTTAGGTGTTGTGACTCCTCATTGGAGGACACGTATTCTTACCTATGCCTACATTCTGTTTCTAGGTACCTGACGTCAAACTGATGGAAGTGATGCCTGCAAATGATCCTTGGGAAGAATCCCAGGATTTCCAGGAAACCTGAGGATTTGTCCAAGTCCAGCAGTTTTGCAAGAAAATATGAAGGTCAGGGCACAAGATGAATAGGTTCTATGAAGTTCTGGTTCTTACCATCATTAAAGTCACCAGAGTAATTCAGGGTTTATATTAAGGCAATAATACTAAAAACCTGTCACTTGGTATTTCTGTTCCGATGAGTTGCATTTGAGAGATTTGTCTTGAACATTTACAGATTTCTCCACTCCAAGTCAGAGAGTAAAGAAAATCTCCCACTAACTTCCAGAGCTGCTTAGAGATAAGTCATGATGTAATACGGTCCCCTGTGGAACAGCTGGAAGAGATGTGGTGACATGGTGCATTCACGTATTGTCTGAAAGTTTGTGACAAATGACAGAGGAAATTCCTCCGGTTTTATACAGGTTATGGCTTGGCTTTGACTTTCTGGCAACATATAAAGCCAAAGTTCAATCGATGAGTGCTTGGACTGCCCACAGGTAACGAAGAGGTCACATAAAATGTGCACTGCAGTAATTGCACCTTTCGGCCAGGAGTGGGTGGTTTGGCCAACACCTAAGCCTTTTCCTAAGAGAGACAGACCACAAATACTTCTCAACTCTATTCTTTTGCTTACACCTACTCCATTGTATAACTTTGACCCCACTACGAAGCTGCTGAGAAGGAGTATTCAGCAAAGAAATGTTTGTTTTCCCCATGGTACACTTCAGACCTCAACAGTTATTCAGAAATACCTGATGGCCCACATTCATGGCCATATGGGAGATGGTCATAGATGTCTGTTAATGAGTTTATGATTTCAGATTTAGTTTCCATCTCTTACCTCTCTATCTGCTGTTCATAATAATGAGCTCTGGGACATGATTCACTGGGAGGAGGGGGAGCCCTTAACGTTTTTTTTGCTCATTCCCACTAACAGAAGTAGTACTGGGACATAATTCTGTGTGTAATCTCAGAGGTGCTTCTGCTGCATCCTTTCAAACCAGCAAAGAGCAGATTTTCAAAGATATGGGGAAGTTTCTATTTGTTTCCCACTCTGAGAGAGACAGAATGGTCTGAAGTCAAAACGTTTTTACATCATCCCTTTTGGGGACACTTAAAGTAAATCTGAGACCTCTTTGAAGTTATACAAGCATCTTTCAAAGGAAGAGGTCAAAACCAGCATAAAGCACGAACATACCACCGAAGTATAAATTAGACACAACTTTTGCGAAGGCAATACATGGAGAAACACACAGCTTTTAAAAATGGCCTTAATTACTTCTTGCTTCAGCTCAGATCACTTGTATCCCTAGAGGGAAGAATGCTTGATATAAAAAGGAGGGCTTGTCGTATTTGTAAAGATCGCCATTGTTTGGAGTTATTCAAAAGATGAAAAGGAGCCCAGTGTGAGAAAAACAAGAGAGATCACGCAGTCCAACACCACCAAAAAGGCTTAGGGATGCAAAGATGTCATCTCTGGGCATCATGCAATTTCTGAAACAGCATCTGTTCCAATTAACCTCTTGTCCCTGAGAGTCTCAGCTCTCCATGAAGTTGAAACACAGGATAGTTATCAAACTGTCCCCTGGCTTACAGTCCGTGAGGTGCACAACACCGGTGGCCAACTAGCTGGGCCCCAGTAAGGTGAGATCCAAGGCTTGGCATCAGTGAAGAAAGACAAGGGAAATAACAGCAATCCCCAAATCAACAAACTCTTTTGAAACATAATTCATCCAAAACCATGCCTTCTTAACAAGGCTCAGTATATGTCAGGAGAGCACATTTGAGACAAGGTAAGACTAGACTTCTGATGCTATTTAAAAAAAGAATGAACATTCTCCTCCTCGCCATTGTAGGAGAAAAAGGAGAAAAGCAGTTGCTAAAATTAATTTTTGTATCCTGAACAGTTTTGATATACCAGTTTCAAAAGTACAAAATCCAAGGAGGAAGAAATGGCAAGTGAGAGGCGACTCAAGATTGTTCAGTATTTGAGACAGAAAAGGCGATTAAAGGTCACAAGCAAACATGGCAGACTGCAAGCATCTGAGAATTAAAAGAGAAAAAAACCCTGATATGCCTAAAGATTCATGTAACAGGTCATGATCAGCATCCAGGATGACTGATTTATCAAACAGATGGCTTCTTACAAGAAGATAGCGAAAGGACAGCTAACCCAATCCTAGTACAGGATATATTCCTCTGAAAATCTTTATAGCTGCTTATGTAGTTACTTGGGTAAGCCTTGGCCTTTACAAATACAAATTCTTGGTGTGTACAAATGCTTAATACAAAACGTCAAAAAAGGGAAAATGCAGTATCCAGGTGTATGTGGAAAGCTTCACATGAATTATGAAGGTTAGTGGGAAAGAGGCCTTCCAATGTGGTGTGATAATCCTTGAGTTTATAAAATGCTACAGATACTCATTACTCACCTTCTGCAGCATCAAAGCAAGCACCTGCAGCATCAAATCAAGAAATTTTTTATTGCTGTTTGCACTGAAGTTAATGGGAGTTAGCACTATATATGGGAGTAGGATTACACAACCTTACAGCATCCAATATCTGCAGAAACTAGGGCTGTGCCCGGGGGACAGGTGTTCATCGTAAGTACAAAACATAGGAAAGCGTAAGTCACTTCATGATACGCAACACTCCCATTCACAAACACTAAGTCCCCTGCACTGGGTGAACATCCTGTGGATGCCTTTCTTATGTTCTCCTGCATGCTTTATGCTTATACGTTTTGTGAAGACCCCGGGAGTTTCTCTCAGATGCCCATCTCTAGCCCCTCAAGGAGGTGTTACAGGGCTTCTGTGAAGGAACGTCTTGCCATCACTGGCTATGTTTTTTCCACCATGTTTTTGCTTCCAAACATTGCTTCCAAACAATGTGGTTTGAAAGCATCACCCCCATGAAAGCCAGCTCACTCTGCGAGTGCTAGGCAAAGCATCCCACACGTGATTCTATTAGCTGTATTGCAGTAACTGCAGTAGGAAACCAGGCCTGTTTCTTGCTGAATAACTATTTTCAGTCATGAGGCTCCTGCCCTAGTGTGGTGATCGCCTCTGTTTGATAAGGAAAACCCCTATTGCGAGTTGGACTAGATGGCCTTTAAAGGTCACTTCCAACCCAAACTATTTTACGATTCTGTGACAATTCTATTGAGTGCCCTTATCGAGCTAGAGAGGAGTTGCTATCCTCCTCCACTGACATGTTAGGTGCAGGATCTCACCTCTGCTCGTACACTGTGGAGATAACTAATGACTTCCAACAGCTCTAAATAACACCTAAGCTGGTAAATCTCCTGTCTCCTTCAGCTTTGCTGGCTGGGCAAACTCCTCAGTCAGGACATATTAAAATAAGAACTGTCAAACCGCAGTTATACAATGAGAATAATACTGTTTTATTGTATTGCTGCAGGGACTACTTTTGCTTTAACCAAAATGATAACATTTGTCCTGAGCACATTCCCAGGCAGAGGATGGCTGCTCTTTCAGCTTCTTCCTCCAATTCATACATAGAGACAAAGAACTTTTTCCCAGACCACAGGGTTAAGTCTGTCCACAAAGAGCACTTAAAAAGCTACCTTCACTCAACACTCCTTTATTGCCTTCAGTTCAGTACACACATGACCTTTTTCTGTTGTTTTTTCCAGGAAGAGCAGAGGTGATCTGGCTACCTTGTTTGCTACAGGAATCCCAGGAAGCAAAGGATGCACATTTTAAGAACAATGGTAGTTTACCATGGGGACACCTTGCCAAGTGATTAAAACAGTCATTGCAAATTCTTCCTTTTCCTGTTTTTAATCACTTTAATCTGGTTAGATCTCTGCATCTATTCTGCTGGTTTAGATCCACTGGATGTTTTGCATCTCATGAGTAGAAATTCTTGAAATTTCCATATGCTGCTAATGAGTCACAATGAATTGTTCTTGGTGTGTTAATTTAGAACTCTTTCTAAAATTTACTACGTCCACTTGTAAAGATTCAGTATTGATTATGTGACTCGCTTCTCTGGATGAAAATTTGAATGGACTATGTTAAATTGCTATTATTGCTAATGCTGTTATTTTTACAAGTGCTAGTGATAGCATTGGCTGATGATAGGCAATAGCTTATGCACCACACAAAGGTTTCTGGGAACTGATTCGATTCCTCAGGAAACAGTATTTGGAGCCTGACAGAATCTAAGTGGAAAAGGTTTCCGCGGAATGCTGAACTGTGGAAAAAGCCTAATGCAGATTTTGGCACCCTGACTGACCTTAGACGGCTGCAGGGTACATAACCAATGCATAAAAATGGTAAAAGCCAGCTCTCCCAGCAGTTGGTAAATGTCTTGCTGCTTAGCCTGAAGAGGTTAGAGTTCTTGAAGCTCAAATCCTACCTATGTCTGAGGAGACTTGAACTTGATCACCTCAAATCACTCCCTCCCCCTGTTCCTCTAGGTACTCAGTCAAATTGGCAGGCTGTAGTCTGCCCAGAAAGTGATGCGTTCTCCTTTCTTCTTGGCAACAGTGTTGTATTTTGTGTACAATATGTAAATATTCATTGGAGCAGGGCTGTACATCTAGGACTTCTCCTTCCCAGCTGAGAACTTTAACCTCTAGACTGTGGAGTATTTCCAACAGCTCCAGTTCCAGCACAAAGGCTATTTATTTATGCTGTTCAGACTGGAAGGACTTCAACTGAAAGACAGAGAGTCACATTCACCAATGTGTTATATAGTCTGGTGACGAGACCATTTGCTTAGCAGAGAAGAGGTATCAGATATCTGCAGGCAAAAGAGGGAGTTGAAAATCAGTGTCCTTTGACCCATGATGTTGCAGTGTCTGACTAACCAACGAGCTACTAAACTGCTTGGGTGAAAAGGACTTTCATCAGCTCTGGATCTTTCTTCATTATCTCTAAGACCAGACCTGAGAATTGCTATCGATCTTGGTGTGCAAACATTACTATCACCTTGTGACTGCTGTGGCTTGGGCATGAGTTATGTGAGTTAGCACTGAATCCTCCCACACTCATTTTTCAGGATTTCTGTGTATGTAAGTAACTCAGCTCTGTACGTTCTGCACCTGAGATGAGCACCTAAGCATTTGGCACCGCATCCCTAGTCACCTCAGTACTCAGACCTTTTGCGGGATCTGTTTGTCATCCCCTAAATTAGGTAGTTTTCTATGTCTAGCAGCGGGAAATGTCTTTGGCAGAAACATAGGTGCTAGGCAACTGAGAGGTATTTTTCAGACTTCAGATCTTCAAAAGACAGTTAGATGCCTGTGTCCCTTAGTGGCATTAGAATCTGCTCTTCAAAGACAATCAAGGACTGCACAGCACGAGGAAAGTGTCATGATCTGGATTCCTGCAAAATATGTTTTTGAACAGATGTCTGATGCATCCACCCAAGGTCAGAAAGTGTGAATAAAATCACAGCATCTTTTGCTAGGTGGAGAAAAGTCAATCTGGAGTGTGAGCGGTATAAAACATAACTATATTAGAATCGCCCAATGTGAAAGCATAAGGATAATTCAATGGTGTAAGCAAGAACCAGCCCCTAAAAGAAAGGACAAAAAGCAGTCAAAAGCCACAGAAAGGGACAAAGTTCCCACACACTGTGAGAAAGGTATGGTTTTAAGTCTGTCTGATTTCTGCATTTGAGTCACATACTAGGATCTGGATGCCCTTGAGCTGTGACGCTGATGATTATTCTTCCTGCTGTTATCAGCACATCCAAGGTCACTTGCTCTGCTTCGTCTTAGCTGGGTCAGGAAGGCATTGCTGACTCACCATGCTTCAAGAAAAGCTGGGGGCAGGATTAGGGGCAGGTGAAATCATAACATCCGTTACAGCAGCAAAAACAAGGCCCTTCTGTGAATGACCAGTGGGTCCTTATGTCACTACCAAGAGCTTTGCCAGATTCCCCAGTGGACTTCTCTAGTTGCCTACTGCAGGCAACCACCCAAGACAGAGGTGGTTGGGTATGCACAATCCTACTGTGCCACTGCAGCAGAACAGTGGTTAGGCCCATGTTGGACAGCTTAATGTGCTGTTGTTTTCTGCTGACGCCAAACTATGTGGAATGGGTCTATCTTTAGGACTATAGCATTGGGTGTGCACCGATGACAGATCCTACTGCTGACTGTAGTGGCTGTCCAATATGCTGGAGAGATGATGGCCATCATGGTGCCTCTTGGCTGTGATGGGGAGCTTTGTGGCTGGGGTAGCCCAGAGGGTCTGTGAGGGAGGTCTGGAGCCCTGGTTCGCAGTGGTCTCAGGCAACACCAGTGCTGTGGTGGAAGCCCTTTTCTCCCTTCCTTCCTTGGTCAGCCTTCTGGTTGGATGCAGAGCACAGAAAATCCCTTCCTGCTTTGAGTCAGTTGAGCTTCCCAGTTCATTCCACTTTCTCCCATAAAGTGCAGAGCCTTGCACCTGGACAAGGCATGAGCAGCCAGAATATTTCTCACAAGTACCTTCCATTTATTTTAGTTGATACAAAACTAAGCCTGTGTAAACAAGGGGCTTATAGAATGAAAGTATCCCCTGTGTGGCAGGGTGATAGATCTCACCAAAGCTTTCACCATTTGTATGGCTGTTTTTTGAGTCTGCTCTTAGTAGCTAGTATTGCACATTCGCACTGAAACTTTTCCTTCACTGATGGCCCTAATTCGTCTCTTTTGCCTTTACTCAGCTGCTGACTTCCACAAAGCTTGTGAGAACATAAACCTATTTGAGACTTCTACCTTTTTTTTAAAAAAAAATTGGATTGAAACTAGTCAGAGGTTTCAACAGTCTTTAGCAGCGCAAAGGATAGGCAGATAGCAGGACCTCATAAGTTTCACTGCCCTAGGAAGACAGGCTAAAGCAGAGGTTTTTTTTTTTCTAGCAGTCCTTAAGGGAATCTGTGATGAAAGGACAAGCCTGGAAGGCTAGATAATAAGTAAGGCATCAGAAAAAGCAGTGTCATTTTTTTTAGAAAATACAAGGTGAAAGAATTCCCTCTGTCAATAATCTTCCATCTGACTGGTGATGTGTCATATTTATGCAGGGAAATAGGACTCTGAAAAAGGCACTAGCCACACATACAAGTGATTTTTATAAATGGCTTCTTCCCTACAGCCTTTTTGAGTAGATGATTAACTCTTTACATACCATAAACAGAAGGAAATCTTGGATTTCCCAGGGAATCTCTCAAAGAAGGGATGGACCAGAAGACAAGTGGAGCCTGTCTGTGGAAATGGTCCCCAAGCCTTAAGTTTAGAGTATTCAGCCCTGGCTGAGAGCATATGAACACAGAAAATACACAAATGGTTAAAACTTGGAGCTATCAGGCGGTTTTGGAAGATTTTCAACCAAACGTTCTGTTTCCAGGTAATTATGTTGCATATTGCATGTTCCCCTCTGGTTGTGAAGGGAACAGCCAGACTCTTTGGGTTCATTTGCTCCCTGGTAGAGCTGTGTTTGGAGGGCCTTGCTCTAAAGCACGTGTTCACATCCCACCACAAGCTTAACATTGTTATTACCTCTGGCCTGGAGGTCTTCAAACAGACCAGCCCTGACATTCATTTTTGCTGAACAGGAAATTCAATCTCAAACCCAGCAGTTTTTCATATATAGCTTGCTGTCTGTGTGCAGAAGTGAGGAATTTTGTTTGCCAATGCACATGTGTGTCCATGCCCACAGGCAGATCAATATAGTCAGAGTAAGGGCACACTATCAAATTCTGGCACCACTCTAAGCTTTCACGCCAACAAAAACTGCCCAGAAAAATTGAACAACTACCTACAAGTGAAGAAAATGGATGTGAATAAAAACACAATGTTCTCCCATAGTAATTCAATTTGACCTATCCCCAGCTTTCTCCTCTGGGATTTCAAACCTCTTCAGTGGCCCCAGGACTGCAGCTTTGGCTGACCTCTGCGTTTGAACCAATGATGTTTTGTGAGTGACTTGATGCTGTAGGCACACTCTGACAGCATCCATAGGCAGGGCAATGCTCCTGGGCCTGGCGGGTTTTGCCTACTTAATCGTTTCTAAACCAGAGGTGACATAAGAGCTTCCAAGCTCCCGAATCTGGATATAACTTGGACAATGGGAGGAGACCAAAATAAAAACCAGGGCCCTTCCTTCTTTTGCCTCCCGAGGGAGGAAAACAGGCTGAGTAAGCCCAGCAGAGTCTGTCACTTCTGACTGGACCCACTGGATCCCAGGGACAGACGGGCCACTTTAGCTGCAGACAAAGGGTTGTCAGCTGTGGCAGCAGTGAATGTTAGTGCTGTCACCCGATGGTGGGTCTGGAGTTTAGCCAGGCAGCTGCAATCACACCTCTGTTGGAAGTCCTGCTGCCTGCTGCAACTTGCACCGCATGTGACTGGTCTCTGGGATTCCTGTCTCCTCCTGAAGCACCTACATCGACTTCCCTCATTTTTTCTGAAATATCTTGCTGAAAACATATAAATAAAATGCAATGGAGCTACCTATGCCAGTATAGCTGCCATGAAGCATGGGGTTAGCCATACCCCAAAGGGTCAGATTTAGTTCTGCATGCCATGTCAGGAGATGTGTCAGACCTGTTAGAGAAAGCAAGTGACTGAAGCAGAGACCTGCCCTTCATACCAGGCCTCATATTGGTCCCTGATACAGGCAGTTTGCATAAGTTCTTATTTTTAGCACAGATCTTTCCAATGAATTGAACAAGAGAGGAATTAGGCCAGTGTTGAGGACTTGTGAAAATCCCACCTACAGCATTGTCGGGAACTGACCACCCAGTATGAATTAGAGAAAGAACGGATGACCTGAAATCTTATAGCCTAAATCCTATTAAGATATAACTGTTCACTTTTCCTGTGTAGCTTGAGAAGATAAGAAAGGAAGACTGCAGATAGCAAAATATGTCTTTAAGTGTTTTGTACTTCCCTTTGTTGATGCCATTTCAAGAGCTGGAGAGAGAGAGACACAGAAAAAGCCTAAGGGGACAATCTTGACAGAACTCCAGCTAGTAATTCGTTTAAGCTTTATACTTCAGTCCTGCTCTCCAGTGTTTGTCATATCCGCATGGAGGCTGGGGAATTATTCCTCTTTCTTCAAGTTTTCCTTTCCCCATTTAGACATATTGATTTTCTCTTCTGTTCTTCTGTGTGGTTGAAATTACCATTGCACTCTTATCCCAAAATCCCAGCACCTTTGACTTCCACACTTGCCAGGTGAGGGCTCATGGACCCACACCGTTGAATCCTGCCAGAGGTTACGGAAGCCCTGGCACAACAGTCGCTGATCTATAAGTAACGAGAGAGGTCAAGGGGGAGGGAAGAAAATATTGCAGGCCTTATTTTGGGGGGGTGTAGTTAGGGATCAGCTGTAGGAGGCAGAGAGTCGGACCTGCAGGGAGCTCACAGCTCCTTTTGGGGGGGCTCACCGCCACACCGGATGCTCTGCAACAAACACTTGATAATGCTTTGGCGGCTGCTGAGCTGCAACCACTGCTTGTGACGCCACTCATTATTATCTCCCTCTTCCCATCTGGTGGTTTTGTGGACAGCTTGCTTTTTGTTTCCCACTTAGGTTAGGAGTTTGGGGACTTTAATTCTTCTTTGGAGCCATTCTCTCTAGCACCAGCAGAGACAACAAATATTGATAGCGCTTTTGTGGAAGGGCACTCTCTGACATCCACAGGATCTTTGCCAGAGGACAAACATTACCATTTGACTGTTTGTCTTCAGATCTGACCAGGGATCTGAAAATTAGGAAAAGTCTTGTGCAAAATCTGACACTAATGCAAGAGTCCAGGGTGGCCAGTCCGGGATAGACTGCCCTGCCAGGATGGCTCCTTTTCCCTGGCAGCTGGAGAGCTGCAGGCAGTAGCAGTGTTGTGTAGTAGTGTAGTATTATATACAGCAGGCATGATACAAGATGAATGAGTGTTTCTCTTAGAGCGAACGAATGAATTGTAATCCCAGATCCAGAAATTCTGGAGCAGTGGAGCATGCTGTGAAACTGTTAATAAAGAAATAAGTTTGCTGCAAACGGCACCATAGTCTTTCTTTAAAATAAAATGTTTGATGGATTTGGGGCTTCATCTGATTTCAGATACAGAATATATATCACAGCTTATCCTGTAAAAGCAGCTGCTAAGCTTGGCCACACGTATACACAGATGCTGATTTTACAACACATGCAGTGATAGGCACCTGAGAAACTGAGATCAGTGAAAAACTGATAATGTGTTCTTGACACCACAGAGTGTGAAGGGAATTTACAGTGAATAAAGATATTTAAAGTAAAAATGTAAGTGAACGCAGGGCTCTAAGTTAATAGCCACAGCATCTTTAGTCCTTTATTCCTCCCAAAGTAAGTAGGTGAGGGAGCAACAATGCAATGCTTGCTGAAGAGCTCATTAGCACTAATGGTATTATGATATCAAGCAGAGCTGAAGGGTGAACTTCAAAAAAGTCACCAGTGAAGGTGACTGGGAGGCAGTTCTATTGCCTGGAAGCAGAATGAAACCTGAAAATTCAAAACTGTTCTCAGACTAGAAATCCCAAGGTATTTTCTTTTGGAAAAACAGGAAACTGTGGTTTCCAAAATAGAATGTGTTCCCTCGGATCTCAACCACTTCATCTGTACGAGCGAACCCTAGAAACTCCTGGCTGCTATCTATGCGACACCTGCCATTTCAGTGTCCCACCAGCAGCACCGCAGGTGGACAAAAGGCATCCATCCTCGGCTACCCCATCCTTCTCCTGTCAACCCAGCAGGAGACAGCTGGAATTCTCTACAGAGCTGCCAGGCCTCTGGGCCTCCCAAGTCCAGGATTAGGATAGTGGATGGATTCAGATGCAGAGACCCAGCCACCGTGGCATCCTTGGGGAAGGCACACCGGTCCCCGGTGTCACAGGCTCCCAATATCTAGGCTCTGACCTCGGGCTGCTGCGAGTAGCTAGACATCTGGAAAAAAATGGCAAACACCCTCTCTCTGGCCTGCCTGCCCGCCCTTCAAAACCTGTTGGAGGTTGGTTAAAATAATGCAGGTTGATTTTGGTGAACTAGCTAATTCCAATGAATAATAGGATTGAGAATTTTGCTTGCCAGCTCTGATTTCCAGGTCAGTTTAAAGGCCCTAAGAGTGGTGCTCTGCTAGCTCTGAGGAGTTTGCAAGCAAAGAACATTAATGGGTTTTTTTGGTTTAGATTTTATTTAGGATAGGCGCATTCAGGGTGAAAATAGAAGCTTTCAGGATATTTAGGATATAAACTAGAAAACTATTTAGAATAGATTCATGCATCTATGGTTCCGGAGGTTTGCTGTGCTACAGGTTACTACAGGTGATAATTTTGTCCTTTGCAAATCAACACTCCCACACCAAAAAAACCACAAGGTCCAACCAAAGCAATACTACAGCACCTAAAAGATAATTTAAGTACCAGAATGGCACTGGAATGATGGCTAGCTAGATATTGAAATATGTCTAAAAATCCAGGCTTGGAAACCTATTGGAATTTTTAGTAGCAGGTTTTTTGCTAAGAAAGACAGCAGCAGCGATTAAAGGTGTGACTGTGTTTTTTGTGGGGTGACTAGCTAGCTAGCTAGAATTATTAAGGGCATCGAACTCCAGAGGAGAATGAAAATTACCTTGGAGTAAAGGTGATCTAAATGGAGCGTTTTAATTTTAAACCCTTTGAACTACAGGAGTGGATTAAGGTCATGTTTGAAAGATTAGATTCTGCTGCCTCAGTTTTGGCTTTGTTTCAAATGACAAACCCAAGTGTAGATAACTTTCAGCTCTGTGGTCCTCTAAGAAAAACAAGTCTGAGTTCAGTCCCATGGTGACCGAGCGTGGCATGTGCTGCAGAAGGGATGGACTGGCTAACAGGTAGTCCTTGCTGCCAATCAGTCCCTAATATGGGGACAAATTCAGTTTTTTTAATTGTGACATTGCTTATAAACTGTTAAATACCTTTTCAGGCACAACATCAGCTACAGCATAAGCTGAAACAAGCCAAACCTGCTCATGCTTAATTTACTGAAGAGAGAACAGAGAACAGTCCATGTTGTCCCCCACAGCCTTCCTCAAGGAGATGACAGAAAGAAATTCACCTTTACATACTTGCCTACAGCTCCAGGAAGTAAAACATAAAACCTTATGTTTCTATCATCTTCCATAAATTGAGAAGATTTTTGAGATGCCTGTGTTCGTATGCATTCACTGGCATTTCCTGATGTTAGGACTTTTATATCCATCTTTATGCTACAGCTAGTGCCATGAACTCATCTTTCTTTTTTTGATAATTGAAGATGTTGATTTTTATTCTGTTAAGGAATGAGCTGGCCCTTTTTGAATCCTGCTTTTAATATTTCTGATTTGCTCTCTGGTGACAAGCTGTCTTGAATGAAATTTCTGGGGGTTACTAAGTCCCTCATTGTGAAGTGTTATTAGACATGAGTTGCTGTTTGGTTTCAAACACATTTTAATTTGTTTCAATTTGGTTTTGGTTTTGGTTTTTTTTGTGTTTTTTTTTTTTTTTACACCTTGGTTAACTGGGTTAATTGGCTTTGCTGTAATATATGATAACCCTTACAGATAAACAGTTGTCTCTCAATTGTGAAGAAAAACCTGGGTCTCTTTCAACCCTCTTGAATATGTGAATCAATGCATTTGATAACAGGATTGGATTTTAGGTGCTGAGACTTTGTATGTAAACTTGAAAAGGACGCCATATAAAAACTGCTGCTGTTGGGAGCACAGAAGGGGACCTTTCTTGCAGATTCCTGGAAAGCCTGTGGAAGAGAGCACCTATCTGAAAAAGACAGAAAAATCCTTTTCAAGGCTTTTGAAAGGTTTAAGACAATTTAAGAAAATGTAGCAATCCTTACGCACATACTAGCGAGCTCCAAATGCTAGCAGAGAGTATGCTCAAGGGTTAAATATGTTTTTCCTCTTACCTTTGTTTAGCAGAAGAGGGAAAGCAAGGAGGTGTGTAAAGGGACAAAGCTTTTCTCTGCTACAGCAGTGCTCCATGGGAGAGCTCTGCAGGCATCACCTGCTGGACTGAAATGAAAGAGACTCCCCGGACTGGGAGGAGGAGACAAGGAGACAGGTTCCTTCCCAAGACATAGTTATCTGTGCGGAAGTATATCTCCTTTTTCAATCAGAAAAGGATGACTTGGAAGTCACATTGCCAAGATGACATGAGCAGAGTGTGGGAGAACTGCCTGTTTTCTCTTTCTGGACTCTTCAGCTGAAATCCTCTGTGCCTGTATTGGCCTGAATAAAAGAGAGCCTTGAATCTAAGGCAACCATTTCTCTTCAAGACACAGGAGAGAAAGAGCGCAAGATTATGTGGGAAAGAAAAGGAAATTCCCAAGCACTCTGCACTCATGCTTCTTCGATCCCTAGTACAGCTCTGCAGCCCTTGCCAGCTCAACGACACTTGCGCTTTGCTGATCCACAAAATAACTCTGTGTCCTTCCCACAGTCTCCTCCTTCACACTTCATTTGCTGGAGATGCTGATGTAACACAGCAGGCATCAGCATGGGTACTTCTGTGCCCAGCTCCGGATTTAGGAGGTGGTAATAAGGATATACAGGTCCCCTAACATCCTTGACAAAGCAAAGATTGAGCCAAAAGCCAAGCAAATTGTGGCACTCTCTAGTCACACATGAGGATACACCTGTGCAGCCAAGTGCAGGCAGACCCCTCAGCAGCATGGTCAGTGCTGTGTCTGATCCATGATGCTCAATTACTTGCTTTCCCAATGAGAAATGCCTCTTACCGGGCCTTGACAGAGAAGGGCAGAGCAAGCTTCGTTATATCAGCTTTGAACCGATCACAATTTGGGTTCCTCCTGCTGCAGGTCCTGGAGCTCCTGTTCCAGCAGATGTTGTTTCTGTGGGGCCAGACTTTCAGCCCAGGGAATTCTGTACAACCTTGTAATTCATGAATATGCAGTGGGTTTTCTTACACCATAATTTCTAAAAACAAATGCCTCGTGCTGTATTCAAAACTATGAATATTTCAGTGGGCTGTATACAAAAGGTTAGTCTCATCGGCTCCTTCTTTTTTGGTGGTACCTAATGTGCAACTCCTTTTAGCTTTAGAAGCTAAGGTGATATTTCTAATGCGCTGTCTCTCAGGACATATGAGAGAATGTAACATCATTCAGCCAGTTCAATAAAAATCACCTGATGAAATACTTCTGAGATAAATATCGAACCTAGTTACTAAATAGTCCATGGGGCTATGTCTTAAAAGAAATCAATAATAAAGCACATATGCAGGACTTTAGCCCAGTGAATTGATTTTTACCTTAAAAATAACAAGTAGCTTGGCTTGTGTCTTCTTAATACAGTTGGAAAACCAAACAATATTCCATGATCAATATCATACACATAAATTATTTTTTTGCATCTAAATGTGTTGAGTAAACATTATACCTGGTATCAATACATATATTTATTGGTGGTGTTAGGAAGTGTCTCTAGGTAAGAGTCACTACAGATATAATAAAGAGAGAAGCCCTGTGCACAAATGTAGGACTGATTGACACCTTGGCTGTACGTAACTATTCAAGTTCACCTGGTGAGCTAAATTCTAGAAATTACTATTTGCTGTAGGACATAGCTAAATCCTCATATATGAAAGCCAGATATAATTATCAGAGTGTCAACACCGTTTTTCTAGTACAGAAGATATGGAAAGGAAGAGAATACAGTATGTAATGTGGTTTTCTGTAATCCTTCGTTACCTGTATCCTCCAGTAGTTTTGGAAACAAAGCAAGGTGAACATACTCCTTTTGCCCTGAAAAATAGACAGTATTGAAAATAATTAGTAAAAAAGCAGGATATATGTACACTAACACACTGAGTTTTATGGCAGAGTCCAGCTTAAATGCATAGAGCATCTCTGCTAAGAGAGCACCAGCAGCAGCTTGAACTCAGCAGCTTTGCTCAGTCTGGGCTGAAAAGGCTGAAGCCTGTCTGGCAGAAATTTCTATTTCCAACCTTGATAAATTTTGTCCACTTTCTACTGTCTAAGAGAAAAGCAATTGCATTAGTAGCAGCTCTAAAACCTTGTATTCCTGACACTGGTAGTCTACTTTTTTCTACTTTGACTGTAATTAGAGAGAAGACAAAGCAGACTTACTCTTCACAGGACTGCTGGAGGATCAGAAAGCCCAGTGGGAACACCTGTAGAGTATGCTGGCAGGTGATGTATGCTTGATGGCCTCCAGAATCAGCTTTGATTTTTTTCTCAGCTTTTTCTTATCTTTCTGATTCTAATAAATATTTAAATTAACATCACAAAAAGAATGAGAGACTGAAGTCTCCTGCATCAGTGTTTAAGACAACCTTGCGTTTCCAGGATGAGGATGAGGACACATTCAGCTAGTTCCTCTGAAGTCATAGTCCGTACAGACACTTCCTTGGAAGCAGCCAGGCTTTTCCCTGTTGGAAACGGGATGCTGTGCTAGATGGACCATGTGTCTCATCCACCATGGCAGTTTTTGTGCTGTTGTCTGCTCCAGGGATGCTGCAGTAATGCGTGTCAGGAATTTGAGGCCAAATATGATGATGAATCCTAAAAGAAGGATTAGGTATGCTACAGAATTTGCCTGTGGCCAGCAACACTGACCATGTTTCCTAACATGAGAAAGATGAATACATAAATGCTCTGTTGGCGGTGTATCAGAGAAAGATACTGATAGGGCTTGCGGAAGAAACATCTTGAATAGAAGCAGCATGTGTGACATGTAAAGAGAAGAAAAAAAGGAGAATGAGTCTGAATAGGATTGAATTAGTAATGGCAGAAGTTAAAATATCTATTTTTAAAAGGATGTTAAAATGTCTGAGTGCCTCATGCATTTCAGATCTCTTTGATCTGTTTCCTTAGTTGGATTTGAATGTATTTTAGATAAGTTATGTTGCCTCTGTTAGCAGGGAGATGGCAAAGTCTCATGTTCAAATCAAATTTTAAATGATTTTTTAACTGGTAGCTGGCTCCGAATATAGATTTTGTTTTCACGTTTTAATCTTAGGCTAGCATTCATAGCAACTAATAGTATTTAACCCTTGCAAACAGTCTAGCCTGGTGCTATTTCTGCAAACTGGTCTTTCCCAAACTTTATAAGATGGAAACTTTCTTCAGGAAAACGAACCCAAATCATTCTCTTCACCTCTAAATCTCCCACGTTGTATTTAAAGCCTGCCCTTTCGCTTTCTAGATATAGCATGCTGCCAGCAGTTGGAATTTCTGCTATTATTGCCCCAGCACTGTTCTGCAATTGTGATAAACGCCCAGGTTCCCTATACAGTAGCCTGTATGTTGTTGACCCTCACCATTTGCAAGTGTCACACTGCTTGTGGTTATAGGAAAAGCCCCAGCTCCTGGATCCACGTGGCTGTACTTTAGCTACAATTTAGACTGTACAAAAAATATTCTCTCTCTCCCAGTCAGACAGCAAAGTTTCAAATTATGAATAAATGACCAATTCGGAAATCAGAAGGATTCCATAAACATGGTAGTGTAGACCTCCTGGCATTTGAAACCATCTCATGCTTATACATTATAGGTACTGGCTGGTTTTTGTGTTCCAGACTGGCAATACTCTATATCCAGGGATCAGAGAGAGTTTCCTTCCTTTGCCCTTTTTTTCCTGCACACTATGACATCCCAGAATGGGTTACATACATGATTTTGGTGTCACTGTGTATACTTCCCTGGGTTTTGTACCCTGATCAATGGTACATGGAATGGTGACTGGATTGCCTCAAACATCTTCTCGTGTATCGTGTGGAAAAAAAAAAGTCTGTAAGACTTAATCTGTCAGTAATGGGGCTCAACGGGAGACAGCTTTGGAAAACTGGATGTGCCCATAGCTGTCTTCAGTGGTGCTGCTCCCATGCAGAAGGCAGCAGCTTCTCTGTAGCCACTTCGCAGAATTAGTGTGTTCAAAATTTTACTTAGTAGTGGAATACCACAGCAAACACACACCACAATTATATTTATTGTTAGTGAATCCAGTGACAGAACTACACAATGGTGATGAATGTACAGTATTTTGAATATTATTAAAGGGGAAAAAACCCTTGTTTCACCATCTACTTGACTATTTCCGTGATCTTTTGGTATCCCATCTCAGTCATCTGAAATTCTCTCCTTGCGCGTGATGAGGTGGCACCATGCCCAGAAAGGCAATAGCTCTTGTTTAGTCTTTCCCTTGCATGTTTTGGAATGAGGCCACTAATGAAGCTTGCTAATTTGCATTTTGATATTTTTCCTTCCCCCATCCCTTTTTTCCCCCCTGCTTTCCCCTTCTACTTTTCTTCCTCAGTCCGAGAATTTCGAGATAGCTTTTCAGGGGGGATTGTTTTCCATGCTTTCATCTCTACCTCCCTCAGCTGCGCTATTGTAAATGGCTTTGTTTTTCTTTAATGGATTTTCTTGTAGTGGTGAATAATTGTTTGGTTCACTGCTTCATTTTTCATGCTTCATTTGCCTCATGTTCGAACTTTTGCTCTCCCTTGAGCAATTCACTTTTGTTGCTTCTGCTTTGCTCTGCAGCCTGTGGCTAAGACAAGTGCTCAGCCTGGAGTTCAGGCTGGGGCTCCTCAAGGCAGCAGCTGTGCTTTGCTTTACTTCTGGTTTGCTGGTTTCCGTAGCATGAAAGCATCATTTTCCCAGTGGTGTTTTGTACATCTAGCTGGTGAGAAGGAGCATGGAGCAGGTGGATTAGCCTGCAGCAGCTCGAGGCATTGGCAGCTGGTGGCAGTAGAACAGGCAGAAATTTCCGATTTTGTGATAAAAGCCAGAGCATGAAATCAGCAGACAGGTAAGACCTATCTGTTGATCAGATATGTCTTCAGCTTGCCTTTCGAGCCGACTTCTTTCAAGTGTTATTCAATACTTGCAAGTCCTTTCTAACATAAATGACCGTTAAGTAATATGTCACCATAGGTATGACCATACGTGTGACTATTTCTACTTTGAAATATGCTGCAACAGGAAAAAATTCTAAAATCATGCAGTAATGGGGATTCTGACTTTCTCGATGAACTGAAATGTTGCATCTAGATGGAGTGGTGGGAACACATGGTGATTTTGACCTCTTCAAAGTGACCACATCATCGTCTTGGGTAGAGTTTGCACCTCCAATCCCTTCCCGACCATGTGGTGGGCACTCCTTCACATGAAAAGCAGGGCATAGGAGAGGGGAAGGGTCTCCTATATGCTTTGGTCTGATTCAGAGGTGAGGCTGGACCCCTACATCCACAGTCATCTGCCCCTTGGAATGTGGAAACATTTCTCTGCCCCAAAATGAAATGGAGCCAAAGACTCCATATTGAAATGGATTTGAAGGTGTTAGAAAGTGAATGCTTGCTTACTCAATGTTTAAAACTGGACTGATACATGCAGTAAGCTCCAGATGATTGTTACAAGTTTCTCCCATTAACAAAAAGCAGAGGAGAATCAGTGCGTGGTTACACAAAAGGCATTCCCAAACATAAATGCATTGAGAAGCTCCACGAAAATGCCCTTAGCTCAACTACCGGCAGTCATACAGGACTGGAATCTCTGTTGAGTATCAGGGATTTCTCATTATTTTTAACATGTGCATCCCTTCATTTCGGAGAATAGTGTAAGAACCATTCTGTTGCATACTAAGTGATATCAGGTAAGAAAAGAAGCAAAGCTAACACGTCAACAGCAGTACTTGTGCGGCTTATTTGGTGTTCTGTATAAGCCATGTCTGCGAATATTTTTGCATTCAGTGATTGCTCATCCTGTACAGAGAATTAAATTATTCCATCATCTGAAGTAGAAATAAACCTATTCACGTCCATCTTACCAGCGGGAGAATGGTGAGGAGTTGGAAACAGGCTGGTCCATTCTTGAAGGTTATGCATTTTAGGTGAAAAGTGTTTCATTTCACTAAAAGAAAGCAGAGTTGAACAAACATAGTATGTAATGCGTTCTCTGAACTACAATATTTTTCGATAAGGTCACTGGCTACTTCAAGAATTTGGTCAGGTACTACAAAAATGGTTACAGAATAATGACATTTCACCACCTACTTTTGCCCTTTTCTCCACAGTGTTTCTCGTAGCAGATGCCAGCTCCAGGGAGGGTACACGGATGTCAAAATTGCAGCCACGTTGTGTATTTGTTTCTTTTCCAGATACCATAGCCTAAATCATGCCGTTTAATGACTCTGAAGGAAAACAAAATAAGAACAATAAGATTCCAGATAGATTTAGGCAAAAAGAACCGGTTACCTGATTATAATAAAGCACACTATGTGCCTACTATTCCCCCTGTATCATTAACACAAGTGTGACCCCATTAGTTATTGTATTCTTGTACCTGTTCATTGTGCAGCACAAAGATCTACATTTTCGTTTTGTGACAAATACCTTTATCTGAACATTTGAATTCAACGATAGTATATATACAACTGAAAAATCCAATACAATGGTGTTTGGAGAAAAACAGCTTTCTAATAAACAGAACAGTTGTTGTGATTTAGACTTTTCTTTTGTGATAATTTCTACATTTCAATGCGATGCTTTGGTTGGTTTTATTTCAGATAAAATATCGAACCAACGCTCTATGGTAATGGTGCCCCCAGCAAAACACTGTGTTCTAAATCTTCTTGAAACAAATGAAGACAGCCTAGAGCTGGCCACAGCCTGGGTCCCACAGAGCTGGTAGAGCCAGCAGAGAAGGGCAGGTGGTGGTGGGATCGGGAGGTATGTTACAGGACTGTAAACTGCAGGTGGCTTCAGGCTGCTACAAAGTAGATGGAAAGAAGAAAGACTAAATAACTCTTCAGTCCGCCTTGTGAAATACGTAATTGACTAGAGAGTGGTATGTTCACTACATTTCTCACTGCTGTTGCCAGACAAGGTCCATATCAAACTGAATAGGTCCAAGAGCCTTTTCCTGAGCATGAGAGCAAGTGCACAGGTCACGTCTACATAGCTTGTGCTCCTTCTTCCACCGTAAAACCAAAACGAGGAAACTGCAGGGAATCTTCATCTATATATAAATACGGAATATCCCACGATCTGTGTCACCTTGCAAAGCATTTCAGTGTTGTGTGGGGACTGCAGTTCTATGTTGTATGGGGACCATACAAAAAAGCCATATGTGGCAGGGAGTGTGCTGTTAAACAATAGTTTATCATGGACATACCTTGAGCCTGTGCCCTGACTCTTTTTCATTTCCCAGTGGGGACAAACCTGTACGTCTCCAGCCAATTTAAGAGGGTGCTTCCAGTCAGGACGAAGGGAACGGTGCAGGAGCCAGCTCTGCCAGGGCATTGTGCCTGGTAGGGGCTTGGCAAGAGGTGTAACCTTCAGAACAGTCCTCAGAGCTAGCGGTGAGACAGTGGCTCTTCAGGAGGCTTTGCGTGGAGCTGAAGGAAGTCTAACTGGAAGAAGGCTGATTTTGTTTTGAGGTCGCTACACATTTAGGCCAGTAAGTTGAGTATATGATATAAAAACTATGAAGAGTGAAGAAATGAGCCTGATTAACATAATGACTACATGCTCTGAAATGCTCAGAATGCTTTGCTATTCATATTAAGCTGGCGATTTATTTCTAACAAAGGGCATTTTTGGAAAAGGTATGTAGATTAGTAGTGTATTTCATGTTATGGGAAGTTAGAAGTTTACAGAGGAGCCAGCTATAACATTATTAACTTTCTGGTAATAATGGTTTCTTCTGGTTTATTAGCAAAATTATTTTGTAGTTTTTCGTTAAGAACTCAGTCGAGACATTAACAATATGTATCCTTTTATCAAAGAGAAATGGGACTGTTGACAGAAAAGCTTATTTCCTTCCATATAAATTAAAAGAGTAAGAGACTGAGGGAAAAGTTAAGGAATAAGGCAAGAATTAATAAATATCTTTTTTTTTAAAAAAAAAATCAGATAAGTGCATTATATATGTATTTTTCTGGAGAACTCCTATGTAATAGGAAGTTCCATCTTAACATGAGGAGGAACTTCTTTACTTTGAGGGTGGTGGAGCACTGGAACAGGCTGCCCAGAGAGGTTGTGGAGTTTCCCACTCTGGAGACATTCAAAACCCGCCTGGACGCCATCCTATGCAACTTGCTCTAGGTGACCCTGCTCTGGCTGGGGGGTTGGACTAGATGATCTCCAGAGGTCCCTTGCAACCCTAACCATTCTGTGATTCTGTGTAATATTAGGCTGGAAAAACGAACTGATTTGGTGCTCTCCATAGTTGCACATTAACAGAGTGATCACGTTTCCAAGGGAAACACAAACATGTTGCCTCAGATCTTACCTCTTTCTGCAAACTGACTGATTTAATTTCAGGCTAGACTGTACATCAGTTTAGTTAAACCAGAGCTAAGGTTTCTATAAGCACTCTTTGTTCAGTTCATCATGAAGTTTTATAGACATAGCCTAAGTTGATATACAAGACATTCAAAATCAAATGGGGGAAAAAAAAAAAAGCTAAGGTGAGATGGAAACAAATATCCAAACAAGATTTAAATATTGCTTTAAGTTAGGACCTAGACGCATGATTGGCATACCAATTTACAGTCTATTGCTACAGCAGCCCACCGCAACAGCCACTGCATCTCTGCCAGTATGTGCTCTGGCTGTAACCCAGTTATGTATGTGCCTGAAGTCTAAAACTGAGTCTGCAGAAACAAGCACCCATGTATAAGACCACCTGTCTTAAGGGCTGCAGCTCTTTAGGATGAGCTTTATTTCCCATAAGGGCATAATACATAGAAGTTAAGGCCATTGAAAGATTTCCTTTCCAACTTTTCTTTCCTGCTTTTTTGTTTGTTTGGGTTTGTTTTTTTTTTTCCATGTCTTGCTGGTGAAAGTGGAAGATGAAGGGGAAAGGAAGGACAGAAGCAGGAAGAGGAAAGGAAGCCACTCATATTTCTCAGACTGAAGCAGCTGCAAGTCTTCTTGACCTTCATGTGGACCATACAAAAGAAAGATAAAATTCCCCCCCCCCCCGATGCCCTTTCAAGATTGTCAAGGTGGCAGTCCAATTAGTGTTATGTGCTAGGCACACAGAATGGCAGGGTTTTATTTAGTCACAAACATCTTCATCTCTGCTGAATGAACAGCAACTAATTCAGACTTCCTCAGACTGCACAACCAGCTCCTATTAACAGTAATTAGAGTGAAGTATGTGCATTGAGGGAAAACAGCTGTAAATGAGGAAGAGATGGCAAGCCTGGTCTCATTCCCTCCCAAATAGTTATCCTCACCTTACAGCTTGAAGTATCTGCCTGCAAAATGTCTTCAAAAGGGTTTGGAACTTGCCTTTGAGAGGGAAAAACTTAAAAGAAGTGATATGTCTGCTGTTGCAGGACATTTGAACTGGCTGGCTGTACTAGATCCAACAGAATCTTCAGAATATGTCATCATAAATAAATAAAAATTTAAAGCCCCTGCATAGCATAAAATCTACCACAAAGTAGAATCACAAGCTTGAAATAAGTACTGAGGCTGCGTGACTTCAAAAGTAGTCAGAAACAAGATGGGGACTTAATTGTTTGGGGAACTTATAGAAGTCACTGTATGAAGCTGTATTTCAGCTTCTTTATCATCTCTGTAAATGCAGGGTGCATATTTAGGGGTCACATTTCTTTGAAGGGTTGTAGGGATTTCTTTCTTCAGAAATATTTTAAAGTGGGGCATGTTTGAAATTTTTACTTAGGAAATTTGATTATGAATTGATACTAGCTCAGTGCTATTTATTGATTGTAAATAAAAAATGATGTCCTTCTTGTTTCTCACTTGGAATCAGCCCAAGCCTGCAAAATTCAACAAGAAGGCAATATGAGATAAATCCCAAAATATGTTTAATTTTGTAATTTGTTTAATTTGTTTATGTTTAATATGTTTAATTTTTGTAAGATAAATCCCAAAATATGTTTAATTTTTGGCCATTGTAATTGCAGTTATCAGAAAGCTATCAATTAACAACAACGTTTTAAAGGCAACTGCAGTACAATACTACTAACATTTCTATTGTTATCATTAGATCCAGTCAACGTTAACCAAATAATCAAAAGTTTGAGTAGCCTTTACTAACTTTATGAGAATTACCCATGGTATGACAGAAAATATAATATTTTCCTTTTTCTCTTTTCAGGGCACTTAAAAAATGGCTTATTCCATTACTCCAAACCCAAGAAAGCATTTCTACTGCTCTGAGTAAAAATTTCTATTCAAAGCCAACATGTGGTGTGGAAGGTAGTTAGGAACAGGAAAGATGCTGGAGGGTCAATGGAAGGCTCCTCAAGATGCTTTCGTGTCCTCTCTGCATTCTCATCCTCTTCTCAATCCACAGCTCTTCTCAGCTTACAATAAGATGGGTAGAAAAGAGAGGACACTTACATGATGGAGAATGCTTAGCACGTTGATAGCAAAAGTTCTCTCTTTTACAACATCTTTTACTACAAGTTTGCTATTGGTCCCATTTATGAAAATGTTCTCTTACTTGTCTGAAAGTAGGGAAGGAGTATTTCATATACTAAACGTCCATGATACCTGCACAAATGCAATTTTTAAAAAAGATACTAGTAAATGTTTTCATTGATTTTTTCCCCCAAATTACTGTTTCTGTTACTGAAATGATTATGTAAAAAACAGTAACATAAGCAAAACTTCCTGCCTTCCTACAACTGGATTAGCGTATTTCACAAGGTCTCTCTAAAAAGCTGAAGAAACTTAGTTTAAAAGTCAGCTTAATATTAATCACCTAAAAAAAAAGTCACAAATGTGGTTTTATTCCTATTCCAACATAAGTTATGATGAGGATAAGGATAAGGATAAGGATAAGGATAAGGATAAGGATAAGGATAAGGATAAGGATAAGGATAAGGATAAGGATAAGGATAATACTGCCATCTAAGGTAAGGATGGAAGGATAAATCACCCTCTGGACATGCCAACTCAGAATTCATGCTTAGCTTCTAGTTTCTGCCATTGCTTCAGACAAATCTCAGCCTAAATTTTTGGAAGTTAGTATAAAAGGATGCACAGATATTTCACTTTATCCTTGAAGTGCATTTCACTTTACTCGTGGTTAGCCTTTCTGCGTGGTCTTTGGAGGAAGGAACCTCCACATGCTACCTCACCTGAGAGTCCACAAAAAAAGACAATCTGTCTTAAATAGGTGCTGTATATTACCTGTGAGATTCTTATCCTGTTGGAGTAAGTGGTCATGTCCATTAATGTCAACAGGGCCAGGATTCTATCCTAAATCTGTACAATGCTGCACCTTTGCAGGGTTACTCCTTGTTGAAACAAAGAGGAGCCATCTGGTTCAGAGCCCATTTCCTGAGTGTCTCAAATAACATAAAGAGCCGTGCTGGACAACTGCAGCAAAAAGCACATGAACAGGTTTGAAGGGCACCTTCTTGCTTTGGGTAATCATGTAAAGTACTAGGCTCTACTGTAGTAAGCTAACAGTAAAGTCTTCTATTGCTATCCATTTTTACGCCAGTAATGGAGGGGTAATTTATGGACAAAATTCATGTTCCCCTTACACCCGAATAAGAGCACAATGTTATATGACAAAATAAGACTCAGGCCTGTTTTTCGAAAAAACACCGGCCTTGTTCTTTGCTATTGCTCTCTTCTCCCAAGTACTGTAATTGAACAATCTTTATTTTTACAAAAGTGCTGTTTCACGCAAGCTCTTAGTGCCTGAGGATCAATGAGAGATGCTGGAAGGTGAAATTTAGACTGACAGAGGAAAAAAGGGCTTTTGCGGCACATTCCATTATTTTTAAATAAATGACCTTAATGCATGCGTTAAGCAGGAGCTGGCCTTGAAGAATGGCAATGGTAAAAGCACTGCCAGCTGGACTGGAACATGGGTCCTTTGTTCCAAATATTACGTATTTATTCTGGATCTAAATGAATATAGGATTTTTTTCCACGCTTCTAATAATGAAGTGAATGCCTGCCCTCCCCCAGGGAACTGACACTGACCAAGAGGCAAGCGGTTGTCAGACACAGCCTGCAGCAAAGCTTACAGCTGCTCCAGATCAAGCCGCACTGAAGAAAAGACTATTAGGTCTCTGGGGACGCAGATAATAGACAAAAATGATAATGTATGTGCACAAAAGTAGAGGACAGTAGTGCTCTCTGGGATTAAGAAGCAGGCAAAAAAAATGGTTTTGTTATACCCTGCAAAATGATTGCTGACTCTCGTTTTAGGATGACCCCTGACCTGAAGGAAAATAATGGATGGCCCATCTGCTTGATACACAGGAATCCTCAGGCACCATTTTGTCCTATTATGTCAAAACTGGTGCTAGAATTATGAATGTGTTACCATTTGTCTTTCCTTTGTTGCATGAAACAAAGGTACCAGATACTTAACAAAACTCTCCCCCGGCTTCCAAGTATCATTCCCCCTGCACAGGGATGAAAGAGAAACAGGTCTTCCTCCTGCACTCTTACTTCTCACTCTGTTTTCATTACAGAGGAAGCCATCCATCTCAGCTCAGAGCAGACATTTCTTCAATGAACTATGGATGGCCTGAGACCTGCTAATAGGTTATGGAGACTTTCATTACTGTGCTGGTCATCTGAACCTGGGCCAGCTGGGGAGACACTGAAGGGTATTATTGTTTGTCATCTGTGTGAAATAGATGAGGGAATCTATTCACCCATCCACTTTATAACACCACCACCATTTCCAGCTGTCTCAGCATCTGAGTGAACAATCTGAGAAAATCTGAACTATTTCCCCCCCGTAGCAGTACTGTTCAGGCTGAGGTTGAATTGCGTTGAACAGGGAGGTTGTGCTGGAGTTCCTATGTTATGACTCTGTTGTGCTAGAAGGAAAGTACGCAATTCTATACTCATCAACCCCCGAGCCTGCAAGAGAAGGTGGAACCAAAATTGCAGAACTGAGACTCACATCTGACACTTCTTTCACAAATTGGAGCAGGGCACCTAAAATTCCCAGTGACTTTACTGATACTTAAGAGGCTTGGTTAGTTTATCTTTATAGACATGAAAAGAGGAACCTAGAAATAAGAAAACACTAGCCATTGGATCATACTGTTCCCCACACGCAGGAAGTGGTTCTTGTATCCGGGTGGTTTTCAGTGCATTTTGTTATTTCTTTGATCTATTGTGTGAAAGATCCTTCTGCTGAGCCTGATCCAGAGCACAAGGAGGTGGTATTGCTCACAGAGAATAGCACAGTGATCTGCAGTTGCAGGCTTAAAGTCACCATGCATGTTGCCTGAGGTGTCCCTGTGTTTGTACTTTCTCCACAATCTGTTCCTGTTGGTACTGTTGCTGGGAGCATTTATTCTAGTGATCTCTTGCATGCAGCCTTCATCCTGTCCTTTACCCTGCAGCAAGCCTGGGCAGAAAGAAATAAGTTGGCTCCCAGCTGTAATCCCAAACCTTGTGAGTCTCCTCCTGGTTGCCCAAATGCACCCTCCAGCATCCGCGAGGCGGCAGTCAAAGATTTCTCCCTAAGGAGAAAAAGATCCAGCATGGATTCAAAAGGCAGGGCATCAAGGCATAATCACATCTGCCGAGTAACACAGAGTAATATTATTTCAATTCCCGTTTTTGTAATTGGGAGCAGACATGTTGCAGAACACCTTTGTGTGATGCACACTGCTAAAATCATCGGCACTGACATAATATCCCTCACTATTAAGGCGCTGGGTTGGCTGTCGATGGGAAAGGGAAGATAGCATAGGAACGCAGCTCCTGGGCCGAGCTGAGCCAGCATCCATGGTGCCACCTCGTGCAATGTGAAAACAGCACCTCATGACTGGCCCAGTGATCCTTAAAAACTGTTTGTGGATGACCTGGGGGAGAGATTAAGAGAGAGAGACAGAAAAAAGCCCAAACAAATGGAGAACTTCAGAGAACAGTCCACCATAATTCCCACGATAAACCTGGGTAAGTATGCCAAGCTCTATGTGGGATACCAGCTAACAACTCTCTAGAATTTCACTCGGATAAATGTCCCTAGCTATGATGTCACTATATAATTACATTTATTTGATGTAGGGTGACAGTTAGAGAAATGTGACTCATTTGTAGGAGCCTCAGAACAAAGCTCAGTAATAACACCCTGCATTTACATAACATTTTTTCATGTCTGGAACACAGAATGCACTTAATGATTTATCAGCATCTTCATTAAGCAGATCAGTTATGCAGGTGTGGGGAAGTTTAGATGCTTAGAAGTTAAATAACTTGTCTGAATTCACACAGTAGTTTTGACTTAGAGCTGAGAATATAATTTAGTATTCTAAAGCCTCATCTTCTTTTTAACCACTAACCTCCAATCTGTTTTAAAATACTTTTTGCTTTCGGATTAAAAGATACAAACTCAATTTAACTTATGATACATAGCTAACTTGATTTCAATGCAAAAACCTCAGTGCCATTCAGTTGTTCCACTGCCTGAGATAAATAAAAAGCTAAAAATATTCCTGTCTTTCTAGTGATTTATAGGAATATGAATCACAAGCACTAAGAAGGCGTGACATGCACGCTGACATTTTAATACAACATTTCCCAGTAAATACCAAATCCCATCCTCCAGATTTGTAAAACCAGAGACAAAAGCCATGATGCCATTACAAAGCCGCAGTTCTTCTGTTGTAACATCTGCCCTTCGACCGTATTGCTTCTGCTCCCTTCCCTATTGGGCCACAAAAGGAGAGCTTTTCCCCGAGACCCAGCTGGCCCTGGCCCTGATACCTCACAGGACAAGGACTCACAGTTCTTGTCACGTTCTCATCTCAGGCTGAGCTGAAAATGGTGCTCTTTTCTGGAATTTAAGAGGCTACTTCCTTCAGTAGTATCCCGTGGCAATGAACTGCACAGGTTAATGGTAAATGGTAGAAAATGGAGTACTTGTACTATTTGATGTTTGTTGCCTTTCAGCATAGATATTTCTCTTCTTTGTGGTAATCTAAAGGACACACCAGGATCAAAAATCTGTTCTTCATTTTATGTTTTGTTATTTTGTAGACTTATCACATTGCCTCTTTTAGTTGCAGCTTTCCCTTTTAAAATGTGCCAATTCCTCCTCATAGCTTTAACCTTTGCATTATCCCACCATAGACCTTTTCAGCTTTTGCTAGTGCCTTTCTTAGACAAATGATCAAATTTGGGATTATGATATTTTCCTTAAAGCTCTATTTGTGCAATACTGTTCCAAAAACCGCCATTGACTTCAACAGGCATTCGATGCAGGTAACTGTGTATTCATTGAAACTGAATTTCTCTGCTTGTTATTTACTCTACATTTCCTTTTCTAGGGGTTAGATAATCCTCTGTAACTGTCTGTGCTAATTTAAATAATGAGTGATATTTGTTAAATTTCTCTTTCTGCATTTATTGATCCCTATTCTCCAGGTGTTCAGCAATGAACTCACAGAACTAATCTACAGAGTATCACAAATGAACTCTGGATCAAAACCAGTTATTGATTCTTACTCAAATGCTTTGCAACCTTTAAGCAAACATATGTTTTCCCTTTCCAAAATGGTGCAAATCTTTGAACATAGCATGCAGGTGCCTTAACCATCAGGTAGCATTGAGCCAGCTCTATCCAACGCTAAAAAAAATGTAAAAACAAGAAAAGTTGTCAGTGTCTTTGTGTGACAACCCACATCTATTCTTCAACGTGTTCAAGATGCAAGATTCACTTACCCCAAAGTGAAAGCCATTCTCATGTCTTCTAAAATATGGTAATTACATTAGCAATCTTGGCACGGAGTACTTCCTGGGGTTTAGTGGCTGACTGGGATAAGTGGCCTTTGCCTCGAGTATCAACTCTTCCCACTTCTCCATCAATTCACTAAACCTGTCCAGCACCTCCTCTGTTATTGCTGTATAGTAATGATTCTTTTAAATGTTAATATATGTAACTACTCATTTACAATGTACTAAATTTATGGCATGAAGCATGCTCTAATTACTGTTTCTAATAACCTCACCATAAAAGTGATCTTTCCATAAAAATTAATAACTAAATAATTTCTATAATGAGAGATAAATGTTGGTGTGGTAACATAAAATAATATGTCTCCCTTTCTCTTTTAACATATAGACTCTGCAAATAACTGGTATGAGAAAATGGAACAGACGTCCTCATCTTTGAGCTACCATTCACTCCACATTTGTGATCAGATCAATCAACTGCAAGTGTAAAGCTGGAACAATACAGAAAGGAATCAACCAGGTTCCTCTTTTCTTGTTTGCTTGTGTTTGTTTTGTTTAAAAATTATTTACATGATTCCAAAGAGCTTGCATAATGAAATCAAATTGATTTAATGCTCTCAAGAAATCAAGATTTAGTAAGCAGCCTTATCATAGCTAAGAAGAAAACTGATTTCTCTCAACATAATCAGATTAATGAATGCAAAGAAAAGTTATCTGTTAAACCCCATTTCTATATCCAGTTCTCCTTGTTTCTTTGGTACAAGGGACTGTGACCTAAGGGTTTGTGCTCTCTCCTGTGGAACTCAGTGTTCATAGCAGCCATTCTGATTCCCAAGGAGCAGAGGGTGTTCACTGCTGCAACAAGCCATTGGGCAGTTCTTTGGAGCAGCCTGTGATAAGTCTTTTCTTTTCCAATCTGTCCCTGGCCGTGAGGCCACCAGTAATAACACACTGTGTGGAAAACAGGACAGCACAATGATATTTTAGCACAACATACCAGCACGTCTCTTATTGTAGCTGTTGAAAGAATGATAGTAGCATCTTTTTGGTTATCATTCATGGTGATTGAGGACCGACAAGCAGCATTCAGAGGATTGTAATTTATCTCAGCTTAATGTGCAGGTAGTTTTCAGTGTCTCAGCTGATGCATGGTTTTGCGTGAACTGCTATGTACATCCCTTCTCAGTGCTCTTCTGGGGGTTGCGCATCTTCGCACCATAATGAACGAGCAGCACCTCTGTATAATACATGCCATACTGGCTGGCTATTTGGCTATTTATGAAATAGTTGTAACTATATAATGATATAGTTGTGACAATTTCTTATAGTTACTTGGGTGTTAACCCAAAGTGGCAGGAAGCTGCTCATACTGGAATTTACAGACAATGTTTAACATGGAAGAAAACTGAGAAGAATAGGCCTGGAGCAGTTAGTAGGGCACTATCATGCTTATATGTTTAATATAAGATAGAAATTTCTAGTCTGCTTCCTGTCAGACTTAACTTGTGAAAGCTGTCAGAACTCATTAAGTTTGATTTTCCTGTATTTAAGACAGAGGCAGAGGCACCCAGAATTTCATAAATGTGTTTCATCTAATCATTCAAGTTGTCTATTTCTGTAGCTAGTGCGCACACCTTACCTTCATGGCTTCTGTTAAGGTGTATATGCTTGAATATTCTGAATTACGCATCAATTACTACCTCACACTGACAGCTAGGTTTGGTCAACCCAGTATTTGCCAACACAGTCACCTGAAATCCATCTGACAATGATACACTGCAGATTCAAGCAGATAGAGCTGCTCTTCAGCTGCTGTGAATAAGGATGTTGGACAGGCATCAGGTGGGGAACGGTACATTAACGTGCTGTGTTTTCTGTCTTTAACAAAGCAAAGCCTTTTGTGGCAGACAGGAAGGGAACAAAGTATTTCTTCTTTGTCCAATCCATTTACGCTTTGTGCCATGACAATGTCAGCAAAGTAGCGGGCTGAAGCACATATTTTTGTAACAGAGGGAAGCAGTCCTGAGCAGACTGGTTATCTGATCCATTTCTTTGCCATGTTCATGTCCTACAGTTCATTTGATCAGATGACACTGCACTAACTGGTGCTGTAGCGGGTTTTAATGGTATCTCACAGGAGATTTTTTATTTTCTGAGATGAAAGCTTATCACCTAGTTTAATTTCAGAACCTGCTGTTCCCTTTGTGAATACACTGTCAAATTCTCCCCGCATATTTTTCCCTGCTCTTCAGAAAAAGTATATGGAGTTATTTTCTTCCAGGAATAGATCTAGAGGCCATATCAGACCATTCATGCTTTTCAC
>NW_009649460.1:1907266-1926351 GCF_000708025.1 Charadrius vociferus | reverse complement strand
ATTCCTGCTTGTCCCTCTCTACACTGAATCTTAAAAGGCTTTAAAGAGTATGTCTTGATTAAATAATTCCCCAGATGTATGGGAAATACAGGATTTGGCCACTGTTTTTAAAATGAGTTGTGATTTTGAATGCCAACATTTGGGGGTGCATTTCTGAGCAGCCCCCAACTGAAGTCTCATACTATCTCCATTCAGACTTCCAAAAAAAGCCTCCAGAGTGACCACTCATCTTTCAAAAACATTACTAGCTCTTAAGGGCCCGTAAAATCTACAGATGACTTCTGGTCTCCACTTTGGAAGTCTTTTTCCTAAATAAGCTGCATTGTTTGTATGAATTTGTAATTTATAAGAATCTTGCATTTCTGCCATTTCTGTGCGTTGTCAACCTTAAACCACTGCCTGCCATTAATGCGGTTTGAAGATTTGTCAGTTCTACCAAAAGTTGTCGTGCAGTTCAGCTGTCAGGCTGGTAGAAAAAGTAGTCCAACAAGAGCAGCTGAATCAGACCTTATTATGGGTTATATTTGGCTGATGTACCAGGGGCTACAGCAATAAAGTAAAATAATCATGAGGCAAGATTCCAGCTCTGTTGACACATAAACAAAAGGCTTGTTTGATAAATACAGGTAGGAGATTCAAATAACATGTAAGCACAAGCGGAGTGTTGTCAGTGCAAAGAGACACTGCTGAGCTGAGCTGAAGCGAGTAGCAGCCTTCTCTGATAACCTGTATATCTCTTCCCTGATTTTTCGTCTCCTTTCCTGTGTGGGCATTGAATATTGTTAAAGGTGTTTTTATTCTTCGCTATACTTTCCTCAAGGCCAGACAAAAAGTGCTGATCCATTCAAAGCGATGTCTCCTAGAGACACGGGCAGGTAGCAAAGCACATCATAAGAGGGAGCCTCATTCTCAGGATGTAAAGTTTTAGTCAAGATGTAGTGTGGCATTAAATCACTACCTTGAGATACTCAAAACAGGGCCTTTATCAACCAATGAACCTATTCTTTTTTTTTCCCCAGGAAAAAAAAAGATAAAAGAGAAACTTCTAAGTTGTTTGTTTTTTTTTTACTGTGGTCTTTTAAAAGATGTAGTTTTCTTTAGAAGTTTTTATTAAATATTGCTGTGCATTGCTTCTAATGAACTCCATTGTTTTGCATGGTGGCAATGTTAGGCTAACCGTACTATAGATGCTGAAGTCTTCAAACTCCTTTTAAATATGAGGATTTGACTAATAAACCTTCCATCTTTTGTAGTGCTACATTTTTTGAGTTGTTTAACCATCAGTGTGCTCAGGAAGATAGTCGCCCACTTCCTCTTTAATTTATATTATCTGGGCTTCTTTAGCAGATTTCTCATCTTTGTCACAGACATGTCCTTTATCCAGCTTATCATATGGGATGGAAACATACTCCTGCTTTATTCCAAATGCATAAGAGAAAAAGCTATCAAGCATTTCCCCTCTCTCTGAGTCAGGATTTATGATTCATTGAGTGCAAGAAATAAGTTAGAAACTGAACGTGCTTGCCTGAAAGGAACACAGCCTACATTTGGGAAACCCAGTGATAATATTAGTTGTAAATGTCTATTATATAAGATTTTTAGCAGTTCCTCACTCCTATCAACAGTCTGACTGTCATAGACTGAAGTGCCCAATATGACACTGCGTTTATGGAGTAGCACTTTTTCTCTTCCCCTTCTGCAGCTGCATTACTTGCTGTTTGGTATTCAGTGCTGGTTTTGTATTCAGTGCTGCCAGAACGCAGAGTTTGAGAAGGATTGCCACTAACCCCTCAGAGTGGTTTGCCTGGTATTCTCCAAAGCAATGCTGTCTCCCCCTGAAAGAGCAGTTGTAAGCTTGATTGCTGATTTGAGAGTCCTCGTCAGGTTCTTCAGCTATGTTGATGACGTCCTATAGCTTCAGCAAAAGCCATCTCTGCATTATTAAAATCTGTCGCAAAGTTTTCAGAGAGAAAGTGTCATGGAGGGTTCTACCCAAAGTTTTTACATGAGAAACACTCTACGGGAACGCTTCTATATTTTTCCCTCTATTTTTCTCATGCTTCACAACTCAGCCATACCAGACTGCAGTGAACCCTCATCACAAGTAAACTGTGCAGCTCTCTGTCTCCATTTGACCCCCAAAGAATAAGCAGCATTATGTTATTTCTTTTACTTAACACTTAATGGAGCATTTGAGCAAAATACAGCAACGACAAATTGGCGAAGTATGCCTTAAGTGTCCTATGACAGAAACACAAGTGACACTTGGCCAATGCAATCTTTTCTCTTTGCTCACCAAGAGATGTCAATCAAGATGTCTTGCTCCCTGACAGACCTTCCATCTACTGGAAATACTTAAGAAGATTTGGATCACTCTTTTCCCTGTGTTAACAGCATCAACAATGAGCTCTTTATCTAAGGGTCACCAGGTCACTAGCCCGTCAGCTTGGATTATTCATTGTTTCACTCCAGGGTCCCGTTTCCCTGACCAGCAGCACAGCATGCAGGCTAGATTTGCCCTGGGATCTGTTCTGGAGGGGAACAACTGGGTATCTCAAACAAAACCCATGAGAGGTTTGATGCTTAGATCAATCAAAGGCAGTTCCAGTAGGTGTTATGGCCAGGGCTATGCCTGTCTCTCTATCCAGCTCAGGCCTCCAGCAGGTACCCAGTACGATGGACCTTTTAATGTGTTGTAATATCGTAGCCTGCTATATGCAGCCCGCACTCTCAGCAGTCTGCTGGAAAGGTACAAATGTACAGCAGGTGTCTCATTTTCCAAGCATACTTAAAAAGAAATGATAAATCATATTTGAAAAGAAATGATAAATCTTTTTTAAAAGTTTAAAAAACCCCATAAACCAACAGTGAAGTGTCCAGGACAAAAGAGAGGCTTCATATGGCCCAGAGGAGAAATCAGACTTTTGTAGCAGAAGCACTTAAGCAATCCCAGAAACGAGGGTCTGGAAGATTTTCCCTGTTTACCCAGGGGGAGCAGCAGTGTGGCTTCATGGTAAGAGGTTTGAGGCTCAAATCAGGCTGTGTAGCTCAAAATTAGAAGGAGTAAAAGTGACTCATGATGAAAACCAACTCAAAGCAGACAAGTAGTGTCTGTGTGTTAGAAAGGCTGTGGGTCACTAGACACAGATCTGTAGGCACAAATGCCTAGGGGACAGTAATTGAGCCAGGACACTGTGGAGAAGGAAGTAATCATAGATAGCCATGTAAGTGAGCAACAGTGGCACAGTAGAGCAGGAGAATAAAATCACTCTCTGTAGCTTATGACTTGGCATTCTCTTGCTAGATAGATGAGTGGAGAACAATTTATTAAGACTTTTGGCACCATCTCCCACAGCATACTTCTTTGGAAGATGAAGCAGTACGGGCTGGAATTAAGGGTTTGTTGGATGGACTGTTACGCAGGTTAAAAATTGGCTGGATCATTAGGCTCAAAGAGTAGTTATCAAAAGCTCAATGTCAAGATGAAGACCAAAAAATAAACAGAGTAACCTAGGGGACAATACTGAGGCGCATATGATCATCTGCATCAAAGACTTGGATGATGATATAGTGTACTCTCAGCCAATCTGTGGATGACATTCGATTAGGTACAGTGGCTGACTGTAATAAATAGCAGTGTTCAGTCCAGGGGGACTTGAGAAATTTGAGTATTGTGCCAACCACAACCATAAATGACCACAAATTACAGCTTGGGAGGTTGAGATTAAGAGAAGAAAGTCACTAGGAGGATAATCATAGAATCATAGAATGGTTTAGTTTGGAAGGTACCTTGAAGATCATCTAGTTCCAACCCCGCTGCCATGGACAGGTATACCTTCCACTAGACCAGGTTCCTCGTCCAGCCTGGCCTTGAACACTTCCAGGGATGGGGCCTCCACAACTTCCCTGGGCAGTTACTTCCCGTGCTTCACCACCCTCAAAGTGAAAAATGTCTTCCTAATATGTATTCTAAATCTACCTTCTTCCAGTTTGAAGCCATTACCCCTCATCCTATCACTACATGCCCTTGTAAAACGTCCCTCCCCAGCTTTCTTTCACCCTTTAGATACTGGAAAGCTGCTATAAGGTCTCCCCGGAGCCTTCTCTTCTCCAGGCTGAACAGACCTAACTCTCTCAGCCTGTCCTCATAGCAGAGGTGCTCCAGCCCTCTGATCATCTTTGTGGCCCTCCTCTGGACCTGCTCAAACAGGTCTATGTCCTTCTTATGTTGAGATCTCCAGAGCTGGATGCAATAGCCCAGGTGGGGTCTCGTGAGAACACAGCAGAGGGGCAGAATCCCCTTCTTGGACCTGCTGGACACGTTTCTTTTGATGCAGCCCACAATACGATTGGCCTTCTGAGCTGTGAGTACACATTGCTGGCTCATGCTGAGCTTCTCATCACCCCCATTCTCCTCATGGCTGTCCTCAATGCATTCTCTGCTCAGCCTGTATTCGTGCATGGGATTGCCCTGGCCTATCTGCAGGACCTTGCACATGGCCTTGTTAAACTTCATGAGGTTTGCACAGGCCCACCTCTCAAGCCTGTCCAGGTCCCTCTGGATGGCATCCCTTCCCTCCAGTGTGTTGACTGCTCCACACAGCTTGATGTCTTCAGCAAACTTGCTGAGAGTGCACTCCATCCCAACTCCATCCATGTCACCAACGAAGATGTTAAATAGTACCAGTCCCAGTACCGACCCCTGAGGAACACCACCTGTCACTGCTCACCACTTGGATATGGAATCGTGGCCCGCACCTCTTTGAGTGTGACCATCCAGCCAATCCCCTTTTCACCGAGTGGTCCATCAGTCAAATCCATGTCTCTCCAATTTAGAGACCAGGATGTCATACGGAACAGTGTCAAATGCTTTGCGCAAATCCAGGTAGATGACGTCTGATGCACTCTCCTTATCCACCAACGCTGTAATGCCATTGTAGAAGGCCATCAAATTTGTCAGGCACGATTTGCCCTTGGTGAAGCCATGTTGGCTGTCACCAATCTCCTCTTTATTTTCCATGTATCTTAACAGAGTTTCCAGGAGGATCTGCTCCGTGATCTTGCTGGGCACAGAGGTGAGACTGACTGGCCTGTTGTTCCCTGGGTCTTCATTTTTACCCCTTTTAAAAATGGGGCTTATGTTTCCCATTTTCCAGGCAGTGGGAACTTCACCAGACTGCCATGACTTCTCAAATATGATAATGCACAGCTGAAACAGGTTGTACAGAGACTCTTCACTCTTGGAGGTTTTCAAAACTGAGATAGAAAAAGCCACAGCTGAATTGACCCAATCTTAGCAATGGTGTCACTTTGAACAGGAGACTGGATTAGACATCTCCAGAAGTCCTTCCCAAACAATGCTTTTGTGAGTCGTTGATACTCTGCTGCATTGCTGTTCTCATGAATCAGCCACAGAGCCTTAGATAGTGACATCTGGGATGCTTTTAGATATGTTTAGACCCATTAAATGTCTTTTAGCTGCCTGTTCACTGTAAAAAGGAACGTGGGTTTACGCTTTCCAGATGTCAGGGAGCAGCAAGGGCAAGCTGCTCTGCAAGGGAAGGGGAGCTAGGAGCAGAGGGTGATGGCGAGGCAGGAAGGGTCTGTGACCTCCACAACAAGAAGTCAGGAAGTTTAGATAGCCAGGGTCAGGATTAGGTCCAGGGACAGTGATCAGGGTCAGCCTTAGTCCAGTGACAGCCCTGCAAGTCCATTGGGATCAGGTTGATCCAGGGTCAAGCCAAGAAGTCAAGTCAGTCTGTCAGGAGCAGAGTCAGGTCTGAGGAGGTATTTGGACTGGACACGCAGAGGTGGAATGTAGCAGACGCATGGCCAAGCTAAAGAGACGCAGCTTGAAAGCAGGTCCCAAGGGAAGGCTTGAAGGGCAGGACATTGCTTCTGGCTTTCTTCACAATAGTTCTTCTTAGCAAGGCAGTCGACTTCGAACTCAGTCAATTAGACTCCTTCACTTAGTCAAATAGGCTCTGACAAGTGAGGGAAAGTGTGCTCAGCACCCTGACAACAGGGGGGATTCCTGCCCAGAGCTCAGCAACCCAGAGCCTAAAGCTGGAGAGAAGAGCTTCTCTGGCCCATAGGTTCCAAACCACATCTTGGTTACAAGGCAAACAGCAATTCCGGTTAACAGGTGTATGCCTTTTCAGTAGATGTTTTAGCAGATTTGATACCTAAAATCCTGTAGACATATCCCACACTAGAAGTGTCAGATCCATCCCATCCAGCTAGACTGTCATCTGGGGCTGTTTCCTCTTTCTGACAGATCAGCTGGCTTGACTACCTCCTTGTTTTGCAATACAAGTAGCAGTAGTCAAGGCTTAGCTAAAGGGTGGTTATCTCTGATATTGAAAGCATTTCCTGAACTTAAGCTTTCTTTTCTTTTCACCTTTGCAGGAAGCAGGTTTTTGGTGTTGTATCTCACTAAATTCCTTTTGTGCAGGTGGGAAGCCTTTCTCCTTGCTTTGCAATGCCTCAAGTTTTATTATTTAAAACACGTATTCTTATTTAATTCGTACTTGGACTTCGATACATGCTTAACATAAATAGCACAATGAAAAAATGGGTATTAGGCTGCTTTAATGAAACAGCCTCCTCCCTCCTTTTTAATGTTTTTTTAGGGTGTCCTGCCCTGGGACTGTCACAATATCCAGCAGCTGGCATTCATAGGGGTGCATTCCTGTGGAGCTCCGGGCAGAGTGGGTAAAGACAACAAGAGGGAGCTGAAACGTGGTGACACACAGCTGTTGCACTGCCCTTTCCCGAAAGAGGCTGATGAGATCAAGAGAAAAGGCTGTGCCTTGTAGCACATGGAATATGAGCAATGCCTCAAAACTGGAAGTAGGGGATGCAAGGTTGCATCCTAGCTCTATCCACAATAAAAAGGTATCCACAATAAGAAGGCAATCCAAAAGCAAAAGTGATTATTTAAGGAATTGGTGTTGGTGGTTGTTTTAGAGTATTCAGACTTCCAATTAACACATGTTCAGTTGGCCGGTGATTGCTGGCTTTGTGTATTTGTGGTCATGGATAATTACACTATGTGATGAACTAAAATATTCCCACAGAGTACAACTGTATTGATCCACAACCTACTTCTAAATGTCATGAAAATATCTTTCAAGGGACATCAATGAGCAGCCTTGTTCTGGAGGAAATTGGGTTTGATTTGGCAGTATTAAAAGCATTTAAAAATCACTCACTAAGCAATTAAGGTGTCGGCTAGGCTCATCTTGATGTTGAAATTTGTTCACCTAAGGAATGACACACTGAGCCTGCATGCATAGCTGGAGACAAGTCACTAGACTAGTCAGTGGGGCATAGGGCATTTAAGTCAAAGTATGACTGTTTTCTTGCAGAATTATTATTAATTTCTAGGACCATATTCCTCCTAGTAGAGTTATGGCACTGTCTGCCAGGGCCAGTAATTCGAGGAGATGAAAACCTTACGGGTATGTGGGCTTGTGGGGAAAAGCTGACTTAGTAAAGATCACTGTTTAGTCAAGAAGCCTCATTTTGACTATGCAAAGAATTAGACTATGTGCAATGGAGCCTTTCATTTCAGTTTATAATTCTTGCTGCTTCGTATATGTGGCCTTTATCCATTGCCCACCCAACACAAGCTCAATAGACTTAAACTGGCATTCATCACCATCCTCTCAGTGCAGCTTTAGCTTGACAGCATTAGTGTGACACACCTTCTTCTGTGCTGCCAGGTGAGCAGGGACGATGTAAGGCAACAGGAGCTTGTCAGATCCCATAGCTAAGTACAATCAGACTTCAAAGCCAGAAAAATAAACTCCTGAATGGCTGTCATGCTTCAAGGCTGAGAAAGCCTCATACCAGTTTAAAGCACTAGAAATGATCTTGGCTCTGTCTCAAATCCTTGTTTTGTGGTGTCATTTCTGACTATTATAAGACACAACAGCAGTTGCTTTACAAAAATGGTTGTTTAACAATTAAAGCACTAGCTTTAGAAAAGTTAAACATTATCAAATCCTCAAAGATTTGTAGCCTATTTGCCATAATTATATTCTGGTCTTCTTTTACACCTTCCTTTGATGATTCAGAAATCACATTACCTATATTAAAGAATTAGGACCTATAACATCCATGCTCTAGGCTAGCATTACTGTACTCAGCCTATGGAGCAGGAAGTTTAAGGCAAACTAATGATTTTTTTCACTGTCATTTAGCAGATACGTGAGATAAATGGGAATAAGGTACAGACTTCCTCAGTCACAGGATTGGGGTGTCAGTACTGTAGGATTTTCCTCTTATCATTAGTAGTAAAACAGGCACTGAATTAACAGAAGCTACACTGAGGACTCACACACTTCATCAGGCTATGGCAAAGTAGCAGGATATTGGAATAACCAGTCATTTTTGCATTCGCAGAGCGCTTCATCTGTGAAGCTTTGCTCTTCCATTGAGCTTTAAAGTCAGGGGAAACAACCAAAATTAGTAGTGAGTATATTCATGTCCCGTATGTTATAGTTTCTCTGATGAGAGGTGGCAACTTTATATGTTCATGGCATATGTTCAGCCATCCCTCTGAGCCTTGAATATAAACCAGGGATTTAATTTTGTTGCTTCAAATGTGTCACACCAATGGATTCCCCCAGCAGTTTCCAAATGCGTATGTGGTAGTTGTCGTACATAACGTGTTCTCATGCCCTGTGGTGATATGCCTGCACTAAGTATCTTAATGCCAAGAACGGCAGAGAGAAAATTGTTGATTTTCTAAAAAAAGCTGATTCTGGGATAGACTTTGCAAACCTCAGGCACGCCGGTGCACGTTTGAAAAGGTTTTGACCGTTTTTAATGGGACTACACTTATGTCATCCCATCCTCATCCAGAAATGCTTGCTCGCTCTGCCCCCCACTGGAAGCCACAGGATGACACACGGGGACCCGAGGACTGCAGTTCCCTGCTCTCTGTCCCGCCAAGGCAGCCACAACTGTTCCTCAGACCGGGCAGGTTTTCATATGCCTTCGTAGTTCCAGCCGCTTGAACAAGGCGCCGCAGACCATTGATCTCATTGGGGATTATTAAAAAAAGCGATGGAGGAAGAGCACTAGAAGTAACAGTGGAGGGAAGTACTCTATACGGTTTGGAGCTGGCAAAGGATTGTAATCCATGCTTTTTGTAAAAAAATAAAGCAAAAGGTGTATGAATTGATAAAAAACAAGGTTAGACTTTGCAAATAAAATTAAAACAAACAGTGAAAAATCTCTTGTCACACAAGGAAACAAGGAAATGGGTCCACTGTGTAGTGAGGATGGGCTAAATATGAAACATAATAATGATATGGCTCCAGATCCAAACTAATATTTTGCCTCATTTTTCAGTAAGAATGATGACTTTGATGGGATGGAAGCAAAGGCTAAATGGTTAATGGAACTGAATGTGCAGAAACAGAAATGACCACATCTGCGGTAGGATAATACTCAATATGGTCTTTTGAGAAACAAGGTGATTTACACACTACAATCTGAAAAACATTCTGAAATTTTAATGAGGCATGGACGAGCACCATCTGACTGGAAAACAGCAAGCACACTCCCCATATATAAGAAAGGGGGAGGGAAAGAATCCAGAATCAAGACTGTAATCTGAATTGGATTAACACATATTTTAAAGTGGCGGATATTTGAAAGCAGGAAATTAAATAGAAAACAGAATAAAACATAATATGCACTTAGTGCTGTTAGATTGGTCAGATGATTATTATACTTTTTGATAGCACAGGTTGACCAAATCTTTGTAAAATACTGACACACAACCCCCCTCAACCCAAAGCTAAATCTCATCTATCTGTATTGTAGCTAACTACCAACACCTTACAGGAAATTAGTATTTATAGAGGTTATATGAAGAAAATAGCAAGAAATATGAGTTCAGAATCACCAAAAGAAGAGAAATAATAATTGGGCTGGAAAGAACTACCACTGGTGGAAATCCTTAAACATTTGGGACTGATTTTTTAACATCTTCATTAATGACTCTGGGATAAGAAGTTGGAGTGTACTAATGAAGTTTGGTGATGACACAAAGCTCAACAGAGAGGCAGACTGCAATATCATACAGGAAAAACTAAATGACCTTGAGTGTAGAGTATTAGAAATGGGATGAAATTTAATTGCATAATGTGCAAAGTCATGCACTTAACGAGCTTATAACATGAACTTCTGCAAATTGGGAGTTTCAGATGAAAATGACAGAGAAGGAGGGAGACCCGGGGGCACTTGCTGATTACAGGAGGATTGTGAGCCACCAATATAGTGTGGTCATGAAAAAAGCAAGTGCCACAACTAGAAAATACCTTTCCTGGTATAGCTAGTAAAGCCAGCGATGTGTTTGTGTCACTGTGCGAGACACTAATCAGAAATCATGAGAAATATCCCTTATTTGAAAAAGACAGTTTCAGATGCGAATAGATGTCAAACCAGCCACTGGGACTTTCATACAGCTGGAGACAGGAATTTTCTTCTGTGCTAAAGCAAAGAGAATACAGCCATGCAAACGTGCCTATCCTGCCCATGGGCCTGGACCAGTTCCCTGCCCAGTTCCCAGTCCTACCCGGCGGATTCATCAGCCCCGGTCAGTGCAAGCCCATCGTCCAACAGAGACGTGTCCCTCCCAGAGTTAGTTTTCATGGCCTAAAAAAGTAAAATTAGCTAGAAACTTGATCACTCTCTTCAAATAAACACTGGGATTTGTAGCTGTCCTGTCTCCCAGAAAGGCAAAATTAAGGGGAAAAAAAAGAACAAAACCAAACCCAAACTGGGAGAAAATAAAATAAACTTTGGCTGAAAATAAAGAGAGCTTTGTAACCAACAGAAAAGAGAGATTTAGCTGTGAAATTATGGAGGAAAATAAACTTGCTTTAAGATGGAGCTCAAATTCTTTAGCATCCTCTATTCACACTTTTTCCCAAAATGGACCCAGAAAAAGCCCTCGGTCTCTGATTTGTTCTGTAACAGCAAAGCACCAACTTCTTGGTTTAAATCTACTACTTGTTAGGGAATGTGCTAATTTTTAAGAAGTTATCCCATCAATTCTTTATGGAAAAAATGCATATTCAATTCAAGTTTTGGGTGCCAGTGATTATTTTAAAGAAAACTTGGCACATAACGTTCATTGTAGAAAATAAAATGAAATTACTAGAGTTGTTTTATAGTTTCTGTGTCCTTTACAGTGATTTGCCATTGTATTTGGTGAACATTTGTCTGTAGGAAGAAAAGTCAACAGACTGAACTGGGCATTCAGAAACGCGGTGCTAATTTCTGGTGTGCGCGGAAATATTTTCTCCCCAAACAGACTATTTTTTTCACAGTAAAGATGGTGTAAAAGAGGCAAAATAATTTGTCCACTAACTGCTGTCAACTATTGATGCTTTCATCACTAGGACACCAATTATACTGACAAATGTTCTTCATGAGGTCTCTTTTGGGCACATATATTTCACCAGTCGTCTCTGTGGCTTAGAGTGGAGTTGTTTCTTTGGAGATCTAAAGCACTTGTCTTCCTTCTGATCTGCTTGAGACAAGTTACAGGCTGGCAATTTATAACTCTTCACCAGCAAAGTCCCTCTATCTGAAGCCCCTGAGCACTTTTTAAATTTAATTTCTTTTTAGGTTTTTAGGTTTTTTTCTAATGTTTTCCAGCTCTCACAGTCATATGTGATTATGAAGATTAGTCTGGAATTCAAGGAGGATTTTTTTAAAAAACATATTTTGAATCCTTCATGCCCTGCTGCTTTTCCCTGGATTTTACATTTGTCTATAGCTTTTCAGAGATGCTGAGAACCACATGGTGTTCAGCAATGTCTAGGACAAGTAGATACTTGACGTCTCTTCACATTATACTGCAGTTCCATACGAAAAAAATGCAGGCGAGAGGAGAGAGACTGCAACGCTGTCGCACACGAGTGCCTGTGCTGAGCCACTCCATCATCTGGTTATTCGCCCATGCAGAGTACTTGACACCTCCTGAAGGGTGCTGCAAGTCTGTGGCACTGAACATTCAACAGCAAGACTCAGACAGCCTCTGTTCTGCCACGAGGTGTCCAATATATGGAGAGCACCCATTCAATTTAATGTCAGTGTCTAGACTTTTGTCCAATGCAGATATAGTGTGCACCCTGTCGTAAGAAGAATGACAGACCAATAATCTAAGCTTAGCATTAGTGTGGAGCAAACTGCTGCATCCTTTCATGGTATTGATCTCAAGTCCTGTATCGGGAAGGGCCAGACACGGTCCTCTCTAGAAAATCACAGCGCAAAGTTAAATCTTGACCTTTTAGTAAAGGGGAAGCAAAGCTAATTGCGCCCATCTAGTTAGGCAATAACTGAGCTTGAACACCTGGTTAAAGAGTTTCTGGGACTTTGTGACTCTCCAGAGCTGATCTGGCAGCCAGGATAGACTCCAACAACACCTGACAGAGTGGGCTTGTTGCCAGAATCGGATCTCCTTTCTAGCACTTTTGCAAACATTTACTGAAACCACCTTTCATGTGTGCAATAGGAAAAAGTAGGTATTTGCAGTAGCATATGTGAGACATGGAAGAGTGACAAGGGAATACATTTTGTCTCTCTCTTACACAGACACACACGCACACGAGCGCGCATACACACACATACACACACACAGACATGTACCAAAGCCATTAAAATCTCAGCCGAAGGGGGGAGATTTCTCAGGATGTGTGAAGTGACAGTCCTTGGCAATTCTCCAGCCAGCCCTCCTGCAGGTCCCTGCTGCATGAGAACAAGCTGATTAACAGTTTTCCATACCCTGAAGCTAGGGGCACTTAAGGGAAGGGGTTGTTCCTTTTATCCTGAAGCTGCAGAGAGGGTATCACCGCAGACAAGGTAATGAGAATTTTCCAATAGTCTCACCTTCCCCTTCCCAACTGTTTTTCTCACTCTTCCTCTGCCTCTCCTCCCTCCATCTTCAATGTGCTCGCTCATTAATGATTACAAAAAAACCTCGCTGGTACACACAGAATTGCAAAGCTGCTGCTGAACAGACTCCGTTTGCCTCAGGATCGGTTGCTGCATCTGCTTGTGAGGCTGCCAGTCAGTACTGCAGATGATTTAAGAGGCTTTCTTATTGGCAATTTAGTTAAACCTGCTGTGCACAGCTAGGTCTTGGGAGAAGGAAGATGAATGCACATTTTAATGACTGAATCAGCATATATTGGGAATCAGGATGGCAGCAGCCTCACCTCCCTAGGGGTTCACCAGCTATGACAAGCGAAAAGCCTCCTGCCTGTTAAAAAGTACATGATTGCTGTATGCCCCTCTGCTTGATATATATTCTAGATGGATTGTGCCAGGGCTCCCCGATGACATTAAAGCATACCCAGTGTTTGCAAGATGATGTTGATGCTGTTTAGACCCTGATGCCAGTACTGCATCCTAGGAGGGATAAAACTATACTGCGGAGTGGCTTCAGCAGATTGTTGCATCCTCTACGTTTCTGTCTGAAGTGGTAATGTAAAACATCAGACTGCTGACAGGCGTAATAGTTGTTTTATATACACACGCACTTACCCCCATGCTGGCTAGTGTAAATTAGCACACCTCCACCACAGTCAGTGGAGTTATGCTGATTTATATCTGCTGAGGATTGCAGCCATAGTGCTTGCCTCTATTTTTGCACATGTATGCATATACACTCATACACTTCAGTTTTCAACAGAGAGACTTCAGCTGTCCAGAATAAGAATGTCCTCCATCTGGTTTTATTTCCAACAAAAATATCTACAGTTATTCAGTCACAAATGTGAAATTATTCTATATCCTCAGTGACACTGAGATAATTGAATTTATATTGCACATATGCTTGTTTACACACGCAAGAGCTCACAGTCATTATTACTGTTGCTGATTTATGTTATTGCCATTCAAAGCTGCATGCACTTATGTACATCATTCATTTTAAAATATTTCAGAAATAAATCATCACATAACAAACTAAGCAATCAGATGAGTATCCTATTATTCCCCTCATCTCTAGCAGGTCAAATTACCAACCTTCAAATGCTTTTTTATCATTTCAGAAGTTATATTCTTGCACTTTGAGCTCAACCGTTAAAGCTACTTTGGACAAATGCATAGCAGCAAGTTGCAATTTGAGGAAACTATACAACAGACTTTGGGAAGTTAAGGAATCCTGCAGTTAACAACCTGGAGAACTAACATTAAACAGCATGCATATTTCAAGCTTTTCACAAATCATATCTGAGATCAGTATGACAGAATTCAGACCGAAGCGATGCTTACGTGCAAACCAATCCCAATGTTGTGAGGCACCAGAAAGCAGACAGGTTTTTCCCAAGACGATTTTTCTGAACTTATTCTGTAACAGCCATCCTAAACCTTCTTGCTGGACTCATCTACCTTCCAGACCACTTGCCTCCCTGTGAGTTTTTTTGTCACGCCTGCCTACCTTAGGCTTTCTTACTCCTGCATCAGGAAGAAGATTAGCTCCGAGACTCACTTTTGTAGACATAAGGCAAAGTTTTGCCATGCTATTCTTTAAAGGTTATATCATTTGTGTAGTAGCTATGCAAAACATGACATGTCATAATTTATTTCCGTCTGCAAAAGGACACTTAATAGTTTAGCAAGACAATGCCATTATTGTTTAGGCCGAGCAGCAGTGACTTTGTGAGTAACTAAACTCAATAGGAGCAGGTCGCCAGGCGACTTAAATCACAGGTATCTCACTAAAGTCAGCGCTGCCAAGTTAAACCAACTACAGACATGAGGACAAATCTGCAGCCAACTTATACAGCACGTCTGTGCCTACAGTCAGTGTTTCCAACAGTGAAGTGATTAGGCTGTCAGAGAGACCCCTGTAATTTTTTGAATGCTGGTTGACCTTTGGTACCAAGCTACGCAGCCTGGATCTACACCAGGAACTTCACAATCCCAAAATAAGCCAGCTATGGGATTTAGACCAGTTCAGAGTCAGGCAAGAGCTGAGAGGGGAAATTCTGGATTGCAGTTCTGAGAGTTCAACTTTACCTGACTTCAGCTGCTGGTCTCCAGCTCTGTGCTGGATGTCCTTGCTAGCTCCTGGAATTCCCATGGAGTTGGGAACATTTCAGCTTCACCCCTCTACATGCTCAAGGCCAAAATTTTGCTCGTGTCCCAGTTACGTGCTATTCTGAGAGTGGCAGAAGTGGTGACTGTATGTGAACTCAGCAAAAGAGTGAATTCTCTCCATCAAGAGTAAAAATGGCAAATACTGGACCCTTCTTGTTAAATAAATCATATGAACAATCCATTTGCATATGTTTTGCATTCTTTGGTATAAATTTTTAAATATTTTAAAGGTTCAGAAAACCTGGGAGGATTTATAACATGAATCCCTCTGAACTGTGATCTAAGAGTTACTTCTCCCTTAAGAATAATGATTTATTGGGTCTAAGCAGTTTTAGCATTATTATTTTTTAATCTACTGGGGCTTTCAATGCAGTTACTTTCAAAGGAAATAAAACCAGATGGTAATTGTAGATTAGGGAAAAAGAATGTGCTCCCAATTATTTATTAAAATTGACTGTTAATTTTAGAAACTTGCAGAAAATTGTTCATAAAAGAAAATTTAAAGATACAGGGAAATCCTATATTATATTATTTCTCAAATTCCTGATTCACAAGCTATAAAGAACATCTTAAATATTGGAGGAACCACATTGAGCAAGTAAATGACACTAGGTATATACTAAATTACATCAAAGATCTATTTCCCTCCTTAAATATGCACACCATTCACAAACACTAACCGTATAATATGCTGAAGATCAATATGTTTTTGTATAATGTAGATATATATCTGTGTTTCAGCCTGAAAGAGAGCAGTTTTCCGCTTCTTTGGATTTTTTTTTAGAATTAAAAAAATCTATTCCTTACTGTGATGAATTAAAATATTTCAGTGGTTTGGGGCATCGTATGAATGAGAAAGTAATATTAGAGCTGCAAAAATGTGCAAAGTAACTCCTAGCTTGATGACACTTCTTGGGAGCCAAAAATACAGCAAGAGGTTGTGTGTTTAATGTCACTGAGTGAAGACAATAAGTTTTGCTGCAAAGGGAGTAGATTCAGTAGAAACTATTTATCAAACCTAGACCACGGAGCCACCAGCAACTCTGCCCTTCCATGGCTTACTTTATAGTTCATGTACATAGGTCCTTTCCAAGTTTGTTATTTTGCTGCTTTTTATTAAAACAAAGAATCAATATGTGTGATGGCGGGGAAGGCCAGCTTAGAATAAATTTAATATCAAAGTTCTGGTTTACTTTCAGAAAAGGATGTATAAAATAGCCTTCTCCTTCCAAACTTATCTGTTCCCTCCACGTGTTCTGTCAGTTCTAATGCCTCCAGTGACAAACTGTGATTACGGGTACATTTTTCTCCATTAACTCTGCATATTCAGCACTACAAATGAGAAAGGCATGCAGCTCCAGCCTATGCACATCAGCCAGGGAGTTCCTAATGTCCCAGACATACCTTTATGAAACTGAAGGTTTTATACCTTCAACACTGCTGTTTCTGAGGTCGTAATTTCAGTCGAAGTGTAATGCAAGGTACATTGCAAAGAATGAGCAGACCTGAAGCGTGCTTTTAGAGTACAGAGTAGACTTTGCAGAAAGAAAGTGATGAAGCAGTGATGAGAAAGAACCCAGAGAATATTTGCAGTGGGATCAATATAAGGCCATGCTGTAATATGTTTAGAGACTTGCTTCTACCATAGCATTGTGCTACATGTCAATCATCCAGTGGATCAGCAGGCGCTGGTCACCTAATAGTGACACTAAGGGGGAAAAAACCAACCTCAATTAACAAATCAAATAAAAATATTAAATCCCTAAATATTACGCATACGTGAAATTTAACAACTCATTTGACTGCCTAAGGCAGTTAGTTTATAGAGTCATACTCATTCCACTTAATATTATTAACAATTCCCAGGAAAGTACTGCATAGTTACAGTAGCTAGTACATTAATCTTTATCATATGTGCAAGAGCAGAAGCTAGCAACAGGATTATGAAAACAACATGCATATTGTTTTATTTCCAAACTGATCTCTATGCAGAAAATAATGATCTAATGAGACTACTTACTAACCGACTGCTAACTTCCCTGGAGCTAGAAATGCTCTCCCATCAAGTGCTGGGACAATTGCTCTTGTGAGAGTTTTGAGCTCTCTGCCTTTGAGCTGTTGTTTCATCTCTTCCAGTCAATGCGATTGGGTCACAGGATGCGTAAACCTTGTATTCCAGTTTTAGACATGCTGTGGGTTAAATCAATGGCTGTGCATCGGAATCATTCTAAAAGCACAAGGTATCTTCTCCACAGATTCCTTTTGCCTTTGCTCATGAATATTGTGGGATTTCCTCTAAAAAGCGACTCTGTCTGGATGTACACTCTTTCAAATAGAATGAAAACACTGGCTCTTCCCCTTTCAAGTGAAGGCAAAGCTGAAAGTGCTCCTGTTGCGTTCACATTCTCAAAGTCTACTTTGTATATAGGAGTATAAGAGCAGCCAGTACTGGGTCAGATCAAAGGTCCATCTAGCCCAGTGCCTGGCTCCAGCAGTGATCAACAGTGGGCAGCTAAGACAAAGAACAAGAGCAGGGCAAGGATACAGTCATTCTTTCCCAAATATTACTCCAGCCTTCAGCAATTTATGGAACAGGGCCTTCCTGAACCAGAGGTCATGACTTCATGTTTAAAAGCCCTTAATGGATTTTTCTTCCATAGATATGTTCCAACAATTTTCTGAAGCCTAAATTCCTGTGGAAATGAGTTCTACAGTTTCACTAAATATTTTGTGAAGTATGTCCTTCAGTTTGATTCAAAGCTAGCCCCTAGTAGATTTCATTTCTCCTAGTCCTTGAACTCAAAATTATATTGAGATATTGTTCCAATTTATCTTCCTCATGCTGCTCATTATAATGAAATATTATCAATGATGAAAAAAACACACCATTATTTGATCTACACTTACTCATCTCTTTTTTCCCATGCTGAAGAATCTTACTCTGTTTAGCCATTTCTTACGCAGAAGTTGTTCCCTGCATTTATCATTTATCACCCAATTCTTCGCTATACAAGATCCTTCGGTAACTGACACACGAGAGATATCCAAATCAAAGAGACCAAGACAGTCAGCTGACTTTAATCCACCACTTCCCAGGAATTATACTCTACAATGTACAGGGGCAGCAGCAGAATACATGCGCTTTGCTGATATATTTAGTTGGCCTTACTGTGTTGATAAGAGCAGCTGAGTATGAGTTTGGTTACCAAGGCCATTAGGTCACCCAAAGTCTTCCTAGGACAGCTTATCACATGTCTTAGGAGGCCCATAAAGCTATTTTTCAGGACCTAATTTAATGAGAGAAGTTCCCCTCTTGTTTCTACAATGGTAGCCAAAGCATCCATACAACAAAAGAGAGGCAATAATTTGTGAAGTAGACAGACAGCCTGTGGATCTCCTTGTCAAAGGACATTATGGAAGGATGTTCCAGAAATTTATAGATGTTCTAGAAGATACTGTGAAAGTTCAAGGAGGACAAATTAATCCTAAAAACAGAGGCACTGCATTGCTGGTGAAATACCTGAACTTAAATTGCTCGGGAGAGGAGCTGGGAGAGTGCAGGGGTGCAGCTTGTCCTGTTTTTATATTCTTCACTAGACATTTGCTGTGGCTGCTGGTGGTGACAGCACCCTGAGCTAGATGTACCTGTAGTCTGACCCAGACGAACTTCTCTTATAAACCCAGGCTGCCATGTTCATTAAGGCAGCCTATCTATAATACACAGCCCACGAAGATTACCCTTTCCGTGGCTGATGGAAATGCCCCAGGAGGTTGCGCTCCCCTCGAGTTTCACTGGGAAGGGGACGATGCGAGAAAAAAGGCGATGAGACCATGCCACCCGGCGAAAGCCCGTGCTGCTAAGCTCCCGGTGCCCGGCTGTGCTGCTGCTTTCCCGGCTGTCAGCAGCCCTCAGGTCCTTTGTCACCCCTCCCTCGGCGGTGGCGGTGAGCCGA
>NW_009649460.1:1898292-1906643 GCF_000708025.1 Charadrius vociferus | reverse complement strand
TCTGTTTTCCTTCCTCCTGACTGCTCTGCTTGCCCTGCCTGCCTCCTTTGCCTACTCACTGCCTCCCCTGTTTCCACATCCCCTGCCTCTACTGCTTGCCTCCCCTGCCTGCCCTGACTCTCTGCTCCCTTCCTGCCCTGCTCCCTCCCTCCTCTGCCTCTCACCTGGCCTACCCCCTCCCTGCCTCCTTATCCTGCTCCCTGCCTCCTCTCCTGGTTGCCTCTCCTGCCTTTCCTACCTCATTCTGCCTCCCTGCCTCCTTCCCCTGCTCCCTGTCTGCCCAGCCTCTCTTCCTTGCCCTGCTCCCTGCCTTCCCTGCCCGTCCTACTTCCCCTGCCTGCCTTGCTTCTCCTCCCTGCCCTGCCCGCCCTACTTCCCTTACCTCCCCTTCCTCCTCTGCTTCCCCTGCCTCTCCTGCCTCTCCTCCCTGCCCTGCTTCCTGCTTCCTGCCTCCTATCTACCCTGCCTCTTCTGCCTCCAGACCTCCTTGCCCTGCTTCTCTGCCTCCTGCCTTCCTGTTTTCTGCCCTCCCTGTCTACTCTCCTCCTGCCCTTCTCCCTTGCCTCCTTTCCTCCCTGCCCCTGTTTCCCCCCATTCCTCACTTTCCTGCCCCTTCTTAACCCCTCCCATCTTCCTTCTCCATCACGAGCCTCAGTCCTTCCTGAAAGAGGGCATGAGGGCTGGAAAAATCAGCTCAGCAGCTCAGGAGGTGGACAAGCAGGGGAAAGAACACAAGTTGGAATGGAAAGTCCAGATCCAATTTGAGAGCAGGGGACAGGTAGAGGGATGAAGGGGAAAGGGTTAAAATGGGGAGTTAAGGGACCAAGTAAGGACTCCAGCGAAGTGCCAACAGATAGGAGCTCAGCAGCAGATACCTGTTTGCTGCTCAGCACATTGATACCTGTTTTGACTAGGTATATTTGACCCAAAAGGGGGTGAAGGATTAAACGGAGGAGGGAATGTGCTGGGTCAGTCAAATGTTCTGCTTTCCTAATGGCAAACAGTGATGAATGATGGGTGCAGGGGAAAAGTGAGGTGAATTGTGCCTACCCTGTGGATCCTTTGCTGCAGAAAGTCAAGAATTAAGTTGTGGTCTGTGCAAAGAGTGAGAGTGTTCAGAGAGGGTTTCATACAGAAAATAAACACAAAGCAAATAATGGCTGGAGAAACCCCATGCACGCTACTGGCCTGACTTTAATTCTGTTTGCAATGCTTTAATCATGGGAGGGTGGGGAAGGTCATAGGAGAAAGGAGGCTTTCCCTTTTCAAAATGCTGACTCCTCAATCTAAGCAAGCTCCAGGAATAACGAAGTTAAGGAGCAGATGGCTACTCATTGTCCATCACTAAACAGTGACTGGATCATATTTGGAAGGGAAAATTAAATTACAGAAAGGCAGCTTTCATGTGCTTTCTGAGTAATCAGATGATAACATGGATTTTCTCCAGTACTAAAAGTTAATGCAATGCCAACATCTAAATGACATATTATGTAACAGTATTTTGCCACACACTGCATTGCAAAGGTAGGGTTTACTTTTTCATATAATGATACGTCAGATAACCTTATAGAGCTTTCCCCGGTTTGCAGTCTGTATCCCAGCTTGAAGTTTACAGGGGCAGCTTGTGTTGTCAGCATAATCAGGTCTGATATGTATCTGTTATAAAATGCTGCTGATTATTTTAAGAATTCTGTTGATGCATCCAGCATCTGAAAACTATTGAGTATTTTCTAAAAATTAGAGTCTTGTAAGGCATATGCAAAGCAATGAAAGATATTACGACACTTTTCAAAAACCTCCTTAGTTTATATCACCATTTATAAATTAAATTCTGGTGCAGAGATGAGATACTCTTACACTGAATAGCACTGAGTGCTGCTGAGCAGTAGCGTGAGCAGTGTAATTGAGTTCAGCAGTACAAGAATGACAGAATCCACCCCATAGCACTGGGTCATAATTCCCTAAACTCGATGTTCTTTGAACACAGAGGTTGTTTCACTGAAACATGTAACAGCAGCCTCCTCATCTTCCACAAGAGGACCGTGTCAGTTAACTTACAAATGATCAGCCTCACAAAAGGATGGAGAATATTGTCTTCAAACTAAGAGTATAAACTAATGTAATTGTTAATTTAAGTGTGCAGCTACAGAAGCGATTGTGCTATTGTTTGGTAAGCGAGTATTATTTTCTCTCACAGCCCTCTGGTGTGGTGTCTGGCACATACACAAACAAGATATGACAATTGGGTCCTACTAGTTAATAAAAAAAGAAGCAACTTCAGTCTTTTATAGAGTGGGAAGTTCAGTGAGCAGAAGTTCACATCATTTTTGGCAGATGAATTCTATGTCCTTTCCCTTTTGAAACTAACACTGCTCTGAGGATTTAGTTTGAGAATTTCCAGAGTTTTAAGTTTTTGTGGTTTGGGTGGTTTTGGTTTGTGGTTTTTTTGTTGTTTTTTTTTTATTATTTCATTAATATTTATAGAAATAAACTCCTTAAGTCTGATATATTCTTTCCCTGAGAAAACAAACCCACAAGGTAATATTGAATTATAATAAACTTAATTTATACAGTTTTCAGATGAGTGCCTGTGTGCAGATCTTTTTGTTTGTGCTCAAACTTTAATAAGAGTGAGAGAAAAAAACAGAATTGCCTGAATTCCTGGCTGCAGAAATCCCTCCCTCTTTCCTTTCTCCCCTCTCTCCCTCTTCCTCCCCTCCGTTCCTGCCTTCCTTCCTTCCTTGCTTCCTTCTTTCCCTCCTTCCTTCCTTCCTTCCTCTCTGCCCCTGCTTTTCCTTCCTTCCCTTCCTCCCTCCACTGCCACCCCAGAGGAACTTAATTTTTAAGATGTGAAGCAAAAGAACTGTAAAATTAGATAAATGTCATGTTATTAAAGACATAGGACTAAATATCTTGATAATAAGTTTTGCTCCTTCTGTATATCTTTGTGCATTTGTAACACAACTTCTAAAGTGCGTTCAGGGATTTTCAGGGACTAATTCGATTTCTACACATAACTTAGTTATCAGGCTTGGAGGTCAGAAGTCATGTTTTGCATATTGCTGATAATTTCGGATGCAATTTTCTATAGTATTGGAGAAAGTGACCACTTTGTCCAATAGCAGCCAGGATGCTTTTGGTATGGTGACACTTGGACTAGTTCATAACTGAGATGGAAGTCCCTTGTAGCCTGCTGCTTCTTTGACATGCCACAGGTCAGGCCTCACATTTCCATAGGGATTTGCAGTTTACCTGTGGCTGGTGAATACTTAAAACTTTAAAACTATGATTTAGAGAAAGATTGAAGCAATCCCATTAAGTTCCTGAGTGTTTTCTTTAACTTTTTTATTTATAAGTTGCTTAAGTTCTTCTCCCCAGCATGTGGTCCTATTCCTTACTATTCATGTAGGCAATAAGTTTTTGACATTTCAGGTCAAACTATAATGAAGCAATTTTTTAATTTTTCATCTATTAGACAATGTTGTCAGTCTCTCCTCATGCCCATCAGCTCGTAGCAACAACAGGACAACTGCGGGTGGGTGTCGCAGACGTGCCTGCCCTACGTACTGTGCAGAGAGCTACAAAGATCAGCCAAGTTGTTGCTGCGTTTTGTGTTGTGCCATGGCTAAATTACCACTGATGGACAGATAGATGTGGCCCGAGGGTAACCTGTAACTGACTTAAGCTGACAAAGAGACTGTAATATGAGGGGAATAGGAATCTGTGATGTATTGTTGTTACTGAACGGAAAGAAATGTTAGTTTTTGCACCTGAGTGAGGAGATTGCATGCTGGGAAAGTGTGAGAAACCATCAAATTCTCCACACATCTGTTACAGTCACAAACATTCCCTGTTTTCATGTTGAAGACAAGCAACAATTACCTAGTGAAGGTTTACAGGAGCACTAGGACTTGCAGGAGAAAGGCTTGTGATATTTAACTTGTTTAGATTGACTGGGAGAATCTAGTCCCTTAGGGAAGGGCCACAGGGAAGCAGGGGATGTTCATAACGGTCAGGACTGGTGAGGCTACACCTGGAGTATTGCACCCAGTTCTGGGCTTCCCAGTACAAGAGAGATATGGCCATACTGGAGATAGTCCAATGAAGGGCCACAAGGATGATTAAGTGACTGGACCATCTCTCCTGTGAGGAAAGGCTGTGAGGGCTGGGACCGTTCATCCTGGAGAAGAGCAGGCTCAGGGGGATCTCATCAATGTGTACAAATACCTGAAGGGAAGGTATAAAGAGGATGGAGCCAGGCTCTTTACAGTGGTGTCCAGGGGCAGGACCAGAGGCAATGGGCACAATGGAAACACAGGAGGTTCCTTCTGAACATCGGGAAACTCGTTTTCACTGTGACGGTGACTGAGCACTGGCACAGATTCCCCAGAGAGGTTGTGGAGGTTCCATCCTCAGAGATATTCAAAAGCCTTCTGGACAAGGTCCTGGGCAACTTTGGGTGGCCCTGCTTGAGCAGGAAGGTTGGACTAGTTGCCCTCCAATCTCAGTCTTTCTGTGATTCTGTGATAATCTGAGTAGTGGTCAGGCTATTGGACTTAAGATGTGAGACAGACCTGTCGGGTTCCTCCAAAGTGGGATTGCTCTTGTCAAGAGCATAAAGAAATAGTACACTTGTGAAGTCCTGATTGTGCTTAGGGGTGCTACACTGGGGACACTGGGAAGATTGCAGTCTACCTCTCCATTTCCTTCTGTGCAACATGGCTTCACACTTTTCTCATGATGCAGAGAATTATGTGTAGCAGGGAAAGATTGCCCAGATGTTAACGTGTAAGCTTGAGGCTCAGGCTCAGGAGACATATGGTCTGTTCCCAGCTCTGTGAAATGTGTCCTCTGTGACCTCGGGCAAATCACTCAGGGCTGTGCTTCTCCCCAGTGTCTGTGAAGGATGCCAGGATCCAGCAGCCAAGGACAAGAGAGAGCCAGTTTTTCTCATCACTCTTTTGAAATTAACTCACGGAGCTGGGGTACATCCTTTCTAAGTCTGAGCACTCAGTTTACAGAGCAGGTTCCTACTAAGGTACCACAAGGCCACAAAGTGCTACAGGAGCCATTCCTATAAATACAGCTGTGGATTCATCCTCCCCTGCCCTTTTGGAGCAATCTTTGATAAGCAGAACATAGCCCAAAGATGTTTTCCACAGATAACATCAAAATATTTTTTAAAAAGCAATTTAATGAGATGACACCCACACTCTGAGATGAAATCATTCTAGATTACCATTTTTCCTCCCTCCCTGCCCACTCCCTGCTTTTCTGGCATGATTTTAGCAGCTAATATCTGTATGAATGCTAGGAGTTAGGAATTATATAATGAGACAAATCATAACAGTGATGCCTATTAATACCAGGTGAGGATCAAACCCTAGTGCCTTCGCTGTTTGAAAGCTGTGGTAATGAAATTTCACATGGCACATGGCTTTGGACTGAATGGAAAACACTCGGTAGACAAAGGCAACCACAATCTTTCTGGAACTCAAGTGGATGGGGAAGGGCCAAACGGACATGAGGACAATGTTTCAAGAGGCAAATGGTGTTGCAGGGACAGCTAAGCAGGCAGGAACAAAATGATCCAGACAAGCCTCATCATCACTGAGAGCAGGTTTTGGCCAATTTTCCAAGAGATGTAGAGCAAATAGGGATTGAATACTGATCCAGAAGCTGTCATTGAAGAGAGAGCAGTAAAGCATATTAAGATCTTTGGACGGAAAGTTCTATGTGTATTTCCTTAAAAAATTATTTTCATTTTAATTGATTATTAAGTATTACTGTAAATTTCATTAGTTATATTTAGTTAAATTTTATTTAGTTAATCTAAATCTTATTTTTGAGGGTCAGGCAAGAATATAAGATGTTTGTCTGAAGACGCATTTTCAGTATTTTACCTATGCTAAAGCCACTCTCTGTCCCTTGTCATTCTCTTGCTGGGAATGAAAATGAATAATCTGAAATGGCATGTGACACCACAATTTTGGTGGAAATTTCCCTTTTTTTTCCTGTATTAATATGTTGTGTTTCAAACCTCTCTTAATTATTTTTCCTTGTTTAAAGCTGGGGTTTGTTCCTTTGGAGGGATGATTTATTGTAAGTGGCTGTGAAAAGACATTAGGAGAGCAAATAGTCCTTTGGGAACAAAGAGTCACAACACAGAAAAACAGCTGTTGAGACTATAACAAAGAGTCTAGTGTGCCAACACGCAGCAACAATATTCAAGATAGGGGAAAAAAAGGCCTGCATCTTCATTTCGGAAAAAAACAGCAGAACAAAGATATAAACATCTGAAAAATTGGCAGATGGATCAGAGCTGTACAGAACACCAGAAGAGAAGGAGAAATTGCTGTGTGTGGGAGGGGGTGAAAATATAGAAGGTGCTTCTGCTATACCTTTGGAAATCAGAGTAAATCAGTACCATTGGAGAAAGCACAATGACAATTAAACTAGGTAGCTATGGAGCATTAAATTTATTGTGAAGATAAGCAGTGGGAGAACCAAATCATCCACTGATATAAATCAGACTCCTTGAAGTCAATGGTGCTAGAGTGGATTACTAACCCCATGATATGTGCTATGGTTCAGATAGTGACAACATTCTTCATACATATTTTGGATTATTTTGCGATATATAACACTATGCCAATAAAGTATTTTAGTGAAAAAGTCTGTTCCAGCTGATAATCAGGATAATCTATAGAGGCTCTTCTGTAAGCTGTAACCCATGGCTATAGCTCAGGTCACTGTCAGAAAACTCTGAAATGCATTAAAAAATGTACCTTTTGCTAGACTGAGTATTTGTAAGTTGCTTTTTGGCAACAACGTCTGACAGGAGAGGACAGTATCTCCCTCACCTTGGGATCATCCTAGACATGAAGGGTGCTAATCCATTTAAATAAGGTAAAAACAGGAGAAAACTTTAATGATAAGAAGTAGCATAATTTTTGACAATAAATACTTGGGGATCCTATAAGAAAATCTGAAGGGCTGGACTTTCTCTTTTTGGTGTAACCCCATTTTCTTATGGAGTAGACTGCAGCTGACCTTTAAAGAACTAGCCTTATTTCCAAAGAAGAATCTTGGTGGAGATGGGAGTCAGAACTGTGGGGCCAGCAGAACTAGGGAAGTGATTGTCCCCCTGTACTCAGCACTGGTGAGGCTGCACCTCAAATATTGTGTTCGGTTTTGGGCCCTTCACTACAAGAAAGACATTGAGGTGGTGCAGCGTGTCCAAAGAAGAGCAAAGTAGCTAGTGAGGGGTCTAGAACACAAGTCTCCTGAGGAGTGGCTGAGGGAACTGGGATTGTTTAGCCTAGAGAAAAGGAGGCTGAGGTGAGACCTTATTGTTCTGTACAACTACCTGAAAGGAGGTTGTAGTGAGGTGGGTGTTAGTCTCTTCTCCACAGTAATGAGTGATAGGACAAAAGGAAATAGTCTCAAGTTGTGCCAGAGGAGGTTAAGATTAGATATTAGGAAAAACTTCTTCACTGAAAGGGTTGTCAAGCATTGGAACAAGCTTCGCAGGGAAGTGGTTGAGTCCCCATCCATGGAGATATTTAAAAGATGTGTAGATATGGTGTTTAGGGACATGGTTTAGTGGTGGACCTGGCAGTGTTAGGTTAACGGTTGGACTCAATGATCTTAAAAGCCTTTTCCAACCTAAACAATTCTACGATTCTAAAAGAACAAGAGGAAGGGAGAGTGCTACTACCATAAACTCTCAGAAAATGGATGAATACACTGGGTGTCACAGTTAAATGCCACAAGTCCTTGGACCTGTTAGAATGGGTCCAGAGGTGGGCCACAAAAATGGTTGGAGGGCTAGAACACCTGTCCTATGAAGAAAAGCTGGGAGAGTTGGGGTTGTTCAGCATGGAGAAGAAAAGGCTTCAGAAAGACCTTATTGCAGCCTTTCAGTACTTAAAGGGGGCTTATAGGAAAGACACAGAAAGAGTTTTTACCAGGGTCTATAGTGATAGGACATGGGTATAATTGTTGGGTATAAAGAAGAGATTCTTTACTGTGAGGGTGGTGAGACACTGCAACAGGTTGCCCGGAGAAGTTGTGAATGCCTCATCCCTCAAAGTGTTCAAGGTCAGGCTGGATGGGGCTCTGAGTAACCTGATCCAGTGAAAGATGTCCCTGCTTATGGCAGGGAGGTTGGACCAGATGATCTTTAAAGGTCCTTTCCTACCAAAAGCATTCGGTGATTCTATGATTCTGTAATTCTAAGCCACAGGAGCTCCAAAGGTGTTTGAATTCATACCGAGCCCCGAACCAGATGTAACGCAGATGTCAGATAAGTTCCTTCCTTCCACCCCTCTGCTGACCTCCCTCAAGCA